>NW_024097821.1:815000-882500 GCF_016545835.1 Crotalus tigris
CGAGGACAATTTTTGCAAAATTGTTCCACCGGAAAAAGTGCTAGAAAAAGGCATGTGTGAATCCGCACTGCCACCTTGTGGTTGAAAACGTCAGACGACGATTCTTCCTGACGTTCTGGTTTTGGATTAGAGACAGACAGACATAGAGTAAGAGAATTGGAAGGGACCTTATGGGTCATCTAGTCCAACCCACTGCTTGACAGGGAGAGTCTATGGAGGTGCCCCTTTAAAACCATTCACTTGGCAACTGTTTGAAGTTAACAATAATCCAGAAGGAAGTGACTTACGAGCGATCCTCTTATTTACAGCTGTCACATGTCTACCGAGATCTGTCATCTAGGTCATCGTTGTCCCCAAAGGTGTTTTTTTTCCCTCAGGAGGCAACTGGACTTTCTTGTTTTTCTTTGGAAGACGTTTCACTTCACATCCCAGAAGCTTCTTCAGCTCTGACTGGAGGGTGGGGAATAGAAGGACTTATACTCCTTGCAGACAGCTGGTCATTTGCCTTCTTTGAGAGAGTCGTTGAGGCCACCTGGAGGTTTAATCTGTATCCTCAGGGTCCCTGAGTGGTGCAAATGGGTGTGAAGTTTTCCTGGGACTGCCGAAAGGACCGTATTGTAGACTGGAGATAGAGGATGTCATATCCCTTCCCCTCTGTTGAGAGAGGGCTGCTCAATTTGGACATTGATGGCCTCTTTGACCCCTCTTTCAAACCAGCAGTCCTTCCTGTCCAGAATGTGGACTTTGCTGTCTTCGAAAGAGCGGCCTTCGTCTTTCAAATGCAGATGGACTGCTGACTCTGCTCCTGATGGGTTTGCTCTCCTATGTTTGTGCTATGTGTTTGTGAAGTGGTTGTTTTGTTTCCCCAATGCACTGTGCTGCATATGCCACGGTTGCGTTGCTCACTTTGTGTCTAAGGGGTCAAAGAGGCCATCCAGCCCTCTCTCAACAGAGGGGGAGGGATACCACATCATCACCTATCTCCCGTCCACAATATGGTCCTTGCAGCAGTCCCAGGAAGGCTCCACACCCATTTGCACCACTCAGGTGACCCTGACGACACAGATTAAACCTCCAGGTGATTTTGATTCTACGCCTCTGTTTATACAACCAAGGATTGTGTTAGCATTTGGGGCTGCTGCCGCACACGGCTGGCTCGTGGTCAAGGGATCGTCCCCTTGGTCTCAAAGTTTATCAAAGGTTGCAAAAGGGGGTCACAGGACCTTGTCAGCTTGCTGGCTGGGGAATTCTGGGAGCTGAAATCCACCCCTCTTGCTAAATTTAAGGAACCATCTCCTGGGCAGTGGGATCTGCTCAAGGGAGACTTGGTCTTTTTGATCTCAGCTGAGCTCTCAAGCCAAGCCAAGCTGAATTGGAGGAAAGCTCAGATGGGAGACCACAAGGAGATCACAGAATACCTTGCACAGGTGATCATTAAACCCAGCTCCCCTCCTTGTCTGTTTCTCCAGCTCTTTCGTGGAGATTCATTGCCACCTCGGAGGAAGGAATCCAGATGGTCCTTGACTTACAACCACCGTTTAGTGACTGAAGATATAATGACACTGAAAAAAGTGACTTATGACCGTTTTTCACAGTTATGACCGTTGCAGCACCCTTGTAGTCACGTGATTGAAATCAGCTCCCTTGTCAATTGATCCGTATTTAAGACGGTCGCAGTGTCCCGGGGTCACGTGATCCCCTTTTGCGACCTTCTGCTAAGAAAAGTCAATGGGTGAAGCCAGATTCGCTTAATGACCGTGTGACTAAATTAACAAGTGTATTGATTCACTTAACGACTGTGGCAAGAAAGGTCGTAGAATGAGGCAAAATTCACCTAACTGAGTAGCAAACACTTTGGGTTCAATTTAGTCTCTAAAGTCTGGTTTTTAGTGTATCAGACTAGAAACCAGATACAGTTATTCCCATATGGAAAACAGCTTGCTATAGAATAGAATAGAGCTGGAAGGGACCTTGGAGGTCTACTAGTCCAGCCCCTGTTCAAGCAAGAGAACCTACACCATCTCAGACAAATGACTGTCCAGCCTCTTCTTAAAAACCTCCAGTGATGGAGCGCCCATGACTTCTGGAGGCAAGCTGTTCCACTGGCTAATTGTTCTCACTGTGTGGAAGTTTTGCCTTAAAAAAACAAACACAGGAGGTTGTGAGTTCTAATTCTGCCTTAGGCACAAAGCAGCTGGATGACCTTGGGCCAGTCACTCTCTCTGAGCCCTAGGAAGCAGGCAATGGTAAACCACTTTTGAAAAAAATGTTGTCAAGAAAACTGCAGGCAGTTTTCAAGAAATCCGATACTGAGAGGATTTTAAAAAAGGTTTAAAAAATACATTATACAAAATATATTATTTGCAGTGATGCTTTATTGCCACCAGAGGGTGACAAACACCCGTGAATTGAACACAGAGGAGTTAAAAGCTGCTATCACTTTGAATGTTATTTTAAAAAACCAGGTCCCCAATTTACAACAGTGCATTTAGTGACTGTTTGAAGTTACAACGGCACCGAAAAAAGGGACTTAGGACCTTTTTTCACACTTAACAACCGTTGCAGCATCCCTGTGATCATGTGATCAAAATTCAAGCAGCTTGGCAATTGACTCATTCAAGCAGCTTGGCAATTGACTCGTATTTATGACCATCACAGCATCCCGGGGTCACGTGATCCCCTTTTGCAACCTTCTGACAAGCAAAGTCAATGGGGCAAAGCTGGATTCACTTAATGACCATGTGACTAACTCAACCACTATGGTGATTCACTTAATGACAATGGCAGGAAAGGTTGTAAAATGGGGCAAAATGGGGCACTTATCAGCTGTCTCTCTTAGTGACGGAGATTTGAAGCTCAATTAACTATAGGTCAACGGCCACCTGTAAAATAAATGGCTAAGCAAGCCTCCCCAGCCTTTTAACAACCATTTTATTAATTGGCTTGTTTATTTATCTGATTTACATGGCCATGAAACATGACTGTAAAATCCTGGTGGTTTTATCCATCCTTCTTTATAGATTTTTTTTTGTTGAAAACTGCATTCATTTTATTTTATTTTTGTTCATTAAACCTATATGCTGCCCATCCCACCGATAAGGTGACTCTGAGCAGTTTACAAAATGGGGGAAAAAAATAGAAAAACAGTTAACATTTAAAATACTTAAATAAGAATACAGGTATTTCTTGGCTTACAACAGTTCATTCAGTGACTGTTCAAAGTTACAACATCACTGAAAAAAGTGACTTACGATTGTTTTATACACTTATGACCCTTGTAACATCCCCGTGGTCACTAACAATGTTACTAATTTAAGAACTGCGATGATTCACTTAACAATTGTGGCGAGAAAAGTCGTAAAATGGAGCAAGCTCACTTAGAAAATTTCTCACTTAATAACATAAATTTTAGGCTCAATTATGGTCATAAGTTGACTATGTATATATGCAAGCGTTTTTTCTTTTTTCTTTTAATCTTCCAACATTTTTTTTTTAAGTTCCAGATTGGTCCAGCAGCCTGGAGCATTACCTGGTGGTGTCCCATCCAAGTACTAATTAAATGTGATTTAGTTTAAGGTCAGCTGAGGACAGCTAGGGATAAGTATATCAATGGAAATAAATTGCATTAGGATGGATTAAATAAGCAGAAAAACCAGACCTCATTTGTGCACCCTGCTAAACTCGGTTAATGTTAAGCCTGGTTTATTCTTTGCTGGCACAAAACATTTATGAAAACCACAGACTCCGATTGAATACATTGTGCAATCTTGAAAAATAAACAAGGGCTGAATTCAGGAGCCAAGGGAAATCTTGTGATTCACATGTTTCCTTTGTAGAAATAACTAAAAATGAATTTATAATCTTGCTTTGTTAGTCAGGACACACCCAGCCCAGAATTCTGCAATTTTTTGGAAATATTTTTTTAAATCACTGGGCCAGTCAAGAGTTGCTTGGCTTTGGCTGTGACTTCCCTCCCCATCAGGCACTGCTGAGGAGATGTGGCTTATGGTTTCAATGGTCCAGCCTGTGACTAGCTCCCAAAGTTTGCCAAATCTTACTTTTGCACCCAGGCTTTCCAAAGATCTATTTCCTAACAAAACTGATGATGGTTCAGATGGTGGTTTGTTTTAGGGTCCGACCTCTGGACTCCCAGAATGCCTCCTGGCTGGAAATGATTTACCCCTCGGAGTTTCCCCTGCTTGGACTTGCAACTGCTTTGCTACCTGGTGCAGACAAGCGGAGGCCACACATCAGCGGCTGCAAGGAGGGGCGAGGAGGGGCTTGAAGTGGCTGCAGTGTGTGTGTGTGTGTGGGGGGGGCTGATTTAAGGTGACAGGCTGAGATGGGGGGGGGGAAACAGCAGAGGAAGGATGAGATTGGTGACCTGCCACTTTCCCTTTGATCTCCTTCGTCCTTCCTGCAAAACCCATCTTTCCTTCTTCATTCTCCTCCTCTTTCTTGTTTATCTGCTCCTTCCTTCTTTCCTTCCTTCCTTCCTTCCTTCTCTCTCTCACTTTGTTTCTCTCTCCTTCCTCCCTCCCTCCTTCCCTCCCTCTCCTCTCTCACCCCTTCCCCCTGTCTTCCTCTCCCCTCTCCCCTCCCTCCCAACCTTGTCTCCTTCCTTCCTTCCTTCCTTCCCTCCCTCCCACCCTCCCTCCCTTTGTTTCTCTCTCCTCCCTCCCTCCTTCTCTCCCTCTCCTCTCTCATCCCTTTCCCTTCCCCCTTCCTTCCTCTCCTCCTCCTCTTCCCTCCCTCCCTCCTTCCTTCCTTCCTTCCTTCCTTCCTCTTTTTCTCCTCCTCCTCACCTCCCTCGTTCCCTTCTTACTTTCTTCTCTCCCTTCTTCCTTCCTTCCTGCCTTCATCTTTTCCTCCTCCTCCTCCTCCCTCCTTCCCTCCCTCCCTCCCTTACCACACAACCTTGACATTTCACCCTTTTGGCAGCCAAATCTTCCAGCCTCCACACGTTCACATTCTCCTTCTTCTGTGAAAAGATAATATGGTGGGCAAGTTCCCCTGGTTTTCTAAAGCCACTTTGTATTTTTTTTTTTTTTTTTTTTTTGCAGTGTTGAAAAAGTCTTTTTGGAGCTCGTGATGTGCTCAAGAACGCCACTTGGGAGAAAAGGAGAAATAACCTGTGCTTGAGGTTGGACTAGATGACCTCGGAGGCCTCTTCCAACTCTGCTATTCTTTTATTCTGCTTTTTTCCATGATTAAAACAACCCTGAGCCCTCTAGAGCAAGCAGCCTGAAGAACGAGGAAATAGAAGGATAATAATAATAATAATAATAATAATAATAATAATAATAATAATAATAATAATAATAGCTGCAGCACAGCTGCAGTTATAACAGAATACCTGGGATGTAAAATCAACAAAAAAGAAAAACAAACAAACAGTGCACCACAAAAATGGAAGGTTAGACTAGAAAATAAGATCAGCAAGTTAAGATCACATGCAAGCAAGCTAGAACAGATGAAAGAAAAGAAGCTGAAGAACAAGAAGACCAAAGAATACCTAATCAAGAAATACCACTTAGAAACAAGGAAGATCAAGGAAGCACTGGAAATAATAAAGCAACAAATAACAGCTATAGCCAGGAAAATCAGTAGATATGAAGCTCGAATTGCAAACTATAGGCAGAACCTCCAATTTCAATCCAATCAGAAACGTTTCTACCAATCCATCAATGGAGAAACTGCAAGGAATCAGTCAGTACCTGACAAGGAAGAAACAGTGCAGTTCTGGAAGCAGATATGGGATAACCCAAAGAAATACAACAAGGATGCGGCTTGGTTAAAAGAGGTGGATGCAAATAAAACAGAAGTTGAAATGAAAGAACTAGTAATAACAACAAAAATGGTAGAAAAAAGAGCAAAGAAAATCAAAAATTGGTCAGCACCAGGTGAAGATGAACTGCATGGGTTTTGGTTGAAACATCTAACTGTTATACACCCACTCATTGCCAAGCAGTTCAACAATATACTACAAGGAGGAGAAATTGAAAAGTGGCTAACAACTGGGAAAACCTACCTAATAATGAAAAATCCAGCAAAAGGGGCAACACCAGGTAACTACAGGCCAATTACCTGCTTACCAACAACTTTCAAATTACTAACTGGTGTGGTAGCTGATGCAGTACAACAGCATCTAGTTGAAAACAATCTCTTTCCACCTGAGCAGAAAGGAAACCGCCCCAATAGCAGAGGAACAAAAGATCAACTCCTAATAGACAAAATGATCTTGGAAAACTGCAAGAGAAGGAAGACCAACCTGAATGTGGCATGGATTGACTACAAAAAGGCATTTGACTCTCTGCCACATGATTGGATAATAAAGTGCCTAGAAATAACAGGAGTCAGTAGAAACATCAGAAAATTTGTGCAAAGATCGATGGCACAATGGAAGACACAGTTGCAGATCAATGGTGAGAGCTGGGAGAGGTTAATATCAAGAGAGGAATATTTCAAGGAGATTCATTATCACCATTACTATTTGTTATTGCACTGTTTCCTCTGTCAACAATACTGAATAACTCAGGACATGGCTATCAAACATCAAAAACATCTGCCAGACTATCCCACCTCCTTTACATGGATGATCTGAAGCTGTATGGAAAAACATTATCTGAAATAGAATCGCTGCTCAACACTGTCCGTATATATAGCCAAGATATTGTAATGGAGTTTGGCTTGGACAAATGTTCCACACTTACTATCAAACAAGGAAAAATAGTGAAAACTGAAGGAATCAAGATGCCCCACGAAAATAACATTAAGAGTCTGGATGAGGAAGAGTACTACAAATACTTGGGTATCCTTCAAGCTGACAACATCAAGCACACTGAAGTCAAGAAAAAGATTAGAGGTGAATACATCAAGAGAGTGAAGAAGATCTTAAAATCCAAACTCAATGGAGGAAATACCATAAAGGCAATCAACACCTGGGCAATCCCAGTCATTAGGTACACAGCTGGAATAGTGGACTGGACTCAAGCAGAACTAAAAGCAATGGATAGGCAGACCAGAAAAATAATGACAATGAATCACGCCCTTCATCCACGCAGTGACATTGATAGACTTTATCTACCAAGGCAAATAGGTGGGCGTGGAATGCTACAAGTACATCAGATGGTTGAAGAAGAAAAAATGACTTTGGAAGAATATCTGAAGAACAATGATGAAGATGCACTGAAATTAGTATATCAGGAAGGCTTACTAACTACTGGAGAGACCAAACTGGCCTACAAGAAAGACCAAATGAAGAACAGAATAGAGGCATGGGAAGACAAAGCACTACATGGCCAATACATGAAAAAAATAGCTGGGAAAGCAGATAATAATAAAACCTGGCAATGGCTAAGAGCAGGGAAATTGAAGAAAGAGACCGAGGGACTAATTCTGGCTGCACAAGACCAAGCCTTAAGGACAAATGCATACAAAGTCAAAATTGAGAAGACAGCAACAGACAGTAAGTGCCGCCTATGCAAAGAAGCTGAAGAAACAGTGGACCACTTGGTAAGCTGTTGCAAGAAGATTGCACAGACTGATTACAAGCAGCGGCATGACAAAGTAGCAACAATGGTGCATTGGAAGATCTGCAAAAAATATCATTTGCCTGTAAGCAAAAACTGGTGGGATCATAAAATAGAGAAAGTCATAGAAAATGATAAAATTAAACTGCTCTGGGACTTCAGAATTCAAACAGACAAGCACCTGCAACATAACACCCCAGACTTAACAATTGTCGATAAGAAAGACAAAAAAGTCTGGATAGTGGACGTGGCAGTGCCTGGAGATAGCAGAATAGAAGAGAAAGAACTGGAGAAGATAACAAAATACAAAGACCTACAAATAGAAATAGAAAGACTGTGGCAAAAGCAAGCAAGGGTAGTACCAATAGTCATAGGCTCCTTGGGCGCAATCCCAAAACAACTGGAGCACCACTTGAACACCATTGGCATTGACAAATTCGCTATTAGTCAATTGCAAAAGGCGGCCTTATTAGGAACTGCTTCCATCCTGCGACGATACCTGTAATACCATCAAACATCCACATCTGCCTATCCCAGGTCCTGGGTAAGGACTCGATAGGTAGACAAAATGCCAAATCCAGTCTGAACATCTGGCTGACTGTGCGATGAATGATAATAATAATAATAATAATAAGGTCACAGTTTTATCCTTTTCAAAAAGAGCCAAGCTAGCAAAGAATCCAGCCCAGAGAATACAGGTAGTCCTCGACTTACGACTATCATTGATCCCAAAATTTCTGTTGTTAAGAGAGACATTTCTTAAGAGAGTTTTTCCCCATTTCTTCCCACTGTTGTTAAGCGAGTCACATGGTTGTTAAGTGAATCTGGGCTTCCTCCATTGACTTTGCTTCTCAGAAGTTCGCAAAAGGGGATCACGTGACCCCGGGATGCTGAAACTGTCATAAGTACAAATCAGTTGCCAAGTGTGTGAATTTTGATCACCTGACCATGGGGTAGGCTGCAGCAATCTTAAGTGTGAAAAACGATCATCAGTCGCTTTTTTCAGTGCTGTTGTAACTTCGAACCATCACTAAATGAACTGTTGTAAGTCGAGGACTATCCTATTATCAGGATCATCTCAAAGGCTGGATTCATTTTTTTATATATATTTTTTTAGGTTTAATAGGTGAACAGTCAATGGTTAATCATTGACTAACCTAGTTAAAAAGAGCTGCAGACACCTAAAACATCAGATGACGATTTGTCAGCTCTCTAGATTGAAAAGCAGGAAGCACCAAGCTGGGTAAGAAATACAGAGAATCCTCTACTTACAACAATTCAATTATTGACCGTTCAAAGATACAACGGCATTGGAAAAAGGGACATACCACCGTTTTCACAATTACGACTGTTGAAGCATCCTCGTGTTCACGTGATCCAAATTCGGATGCTTGGCAACTGACTCATAATTATGACGGTTGCAGTGCCCCGGGGTCATGTGATCCCCTTTTGCGACCTTCTGCCAAGCAAAGAAAATGGGGAAGTCGGACTCACACTTAACGACTGTGTTACTTACTTATCAACTTCAGTGATTCGCTTAACGACTCTGGCAAGGCAGGTCATAAAGTGGGGCAAAACTCAACCACCTTACTTAACAACGGGCCGTTGCTTAGCATCTAAGTCATGTAACCAGGGGGATGCTGAAACAGTCGTAAAAGGGGATCACGGGACACTGTGGCCGTCATAAACAGAAGCCAGTGGTCACATGTCTGAATTTTGATCACATGACCACGAGGAATGGCTGAAACTGTCGTCAGTGAGAAAAACAGTCCTAAGTCCCTGTTTTTTCAGTGCCGTCGTAAGTTGGGTCATTAAACCAACAGCCGTAAATCGAGGACTAACTGTATCTTGCTCCTCTGAAGTCCAGTTTTGGCTTCTTTAAAATGTCAGCCGGAGAAGCCCTGTCTGAGCGACGCTGAGATCCGGCACCTTACATAAGGGGATTAAATAAAAAGAAAGACACCCACGCAAAACGGCGATAATAAAAATCGAGCGAAATTCAAGAATCTTTTCTCTTGTTTCTTTTCTCTTCCTTACAGAACACCTGTCTGCTTTAGAAAGTCTTTCTAATTTCTCTGAAAAGGGCAGAAAACTTTGCCAACCAGAGAAATTGCAAAGACTTGCAAATTTTAGCATCTTCTTGCCAATCCTGAAAATGGCAGGCGAAATAAAGCTAGTCCTCGCTTTACGACCATTTGTTTAGCGATGGGAGTTACCACGGGACTAAAAAAAAAGGGACTTATGACCAACTGTCGCAGCACTCCTGTGGTCACCTGGTCAAAATTCGGATTGGCTCATACTTATGACGGTCGCAGCATCCTGGAGTGTGTGTGTCACGTGATCCCCTTTTGCGACGTTCTGAATAGCAAACTCAAGAGGGAAACCCAGATTCACTTAACGACTATGTGACTCACTTAACAACTAGAGGGATTCGCTTAACAGCTGGGATGAGAAAAGTGGTAAAACGGTCAAAATGTCTCACTTAACAACAGAAATTTTTATGAGCTTTTCCCCCCCGTGGTTGTTAAGTGAGTCACTTAAATTAGAAGAATTGAATTCAGCATTTCTGTTGCTAAGCAAGGTGGACATTAGTCGAGCTGAAACAGGTTTTGTGACTTTTTTGTTATGGTTGTTAAGTGAATCACTGCAGTTGTTAAGTGAATTTGACTTGCCTCCCTCCCCTATTAGTTTGGCTTGTCGTAAATTGGCTGGGAAGGTCATAAATGGGGATGACGTGATCCCAGGATGCTACGACCGTCGTAAATGTGTTCTACTTGCCATGTACCCAAAGTCTGTTCATGTGACTTGGGACATGTGACGGTCGCAAGAGCGAGGACAGATGATCAGTCCCTTTCTTTACGGTGGTCATAACTTCAGACGATTGTTAAACGAATGGTTATAATTTGAGGACTGTCTTATTAGGTCCCGACCAGAGGGCAAGAAATGAAAAAGTTTAAGAAATAAATTTCATAAATAATAAATCATGAATAAATAAACAAACAACTTTGAGAACATTGAGGTGAGAACCAACAACCTAGAATTTCTTTATTTGTTTATCACATTTGGAAATTGCCTAGATGCCTTGCAGGGTGATTCTACATCTATTTCCTGCCCTGAGCAGGGGCTGGACTAGATGACCTCAAGGGGAGGGCCCCTCCTTCTAGTCCTAGGATTCTATGGCTCCCAAAATGTAGTGGTAATTTAGGAGTGCTTCAAATTTAACTGACATCTAGCCTTCCGCTGATCTGGGGTGCTAAACCTGGGTTTATTATTTTTAATTTTATTTTTTTTAACTTTTAGGTTTCTAATGATTGCAAAACATGCACTGCAGAGACTGGATTTCAGAGGTATGGATGCTGAGACGTCCCCGGGAGCTTCCCCAGGGAATCCTGGGAGCTGAAGTTCACACTTCTGAAATCAATCGGATAAAATAAAACTATAAAATAAAGAGTTTGGATGGGAGACCACCAGGAGATCACACCCAATGGCTGGCTCGGGAATTCTGGGAGCTGAAGTCCACGCACATTGGCTGTGTCATTCTGGGAATTAAAGTTCAGATGTAGTGGTTGGGGGATTTTGGGAATTGAAGTCCACCCCCCCTTTTCAAGTCGCCCAGTTTGAGAAACCATGATGTAACGCCCGGCTTCAAAAACCTCCCTTCCCTTCCCCGAGAAGTGGTGCTAATTCGCATGTGCCTCTTCGACGCGTGCCAATGGATTCCTGGAGTGCCACAGGCAAGAATACGACATAAAGCAAACCACAGTCTCTCCCTGGCTGGTGGGTTTTGTTCGCTTTGAAAGCGCCAGGATGCTCCCAATGCTGGTTTGTTAGGGACGAGGTTACGATCCTCAGTGGACAATGAAGGCATCCAGTTCTCGCCAGACTGTCCAACTGGACAGTGCCCAGGTTTGGTTTGATCAGATTCAATTCATGCCCAGGGAACCGGCTGAAGCTGGTTGGTTAAACCTGGTTGGATGAATTGAAAAGAGTGACAGGCTCAGCCCAAGTTGATTAATCATTGACAAAATCATTTTAAAGGGAAAGCAGATTCGTACTTTCAAACTGAATGATGCAGGATCAGCTAACCCCCCCCCCCAAAACCCTTCAGTCATTATAGGGGAATTCCCAATTTTCGACCACAATCAGGGACAGGATTTCTCTGGCTGGTTAAGTGAGTCCCACCGATTTTACAGCAATGGTTGTTAAACGAATTGCTGAGGTTGTTAAGTGAACCACATGGTCGTTAAATGAATCTGGATTTCGCCATTGCTTGTCGAAGCCAGCGGGGAAGGTCACAAATAGTAAATATTAGCCAGTTGCCGAATGCCTGAATTTTGATCACTGACTATGGGGGATGCTGCAACGGTCATAAGTGTGAGGATCAGTCATAAGTCATTCTTTTGAATGCCATTGTAACTTCGACTGCTTGGGAAGGCTGACTGTGGAATTGTGGGAATTGAAAACCATATACGTCAACGGTGGGAATCTGGGAATTGAAGTCCATGTGTGCCAACTGGAATTCTGGGTGTTGAAGTTCACAGATGGCAACTGTGGAATTCTGGGAGTTGAAGTCCATACGTGCTGACTGGAATTTTTGGGAACCGAAGTCAACATATGCTGACTGTGGGATTCTGGGAGCCAAAGTCCTCACAGTTGCCAAGGCTGAACAGCACTGTCCTAAAAGCAAAGCAATTTGCATTAGTACTTGGATGGGAGGCCACTCGGAGATTCTAGGATGGAAAATCAAACACTCTTCCAGAGAACAGACTGGCAAACCACTTTGCAGCCTAGAGACCTGAAGGGGAAAAGTCTGGCTGGGGGTTTGCCTTAGATATCGGGGTGATGATGCTGATGGGGTTCCCTTGGCACCCCCAGGATCTAGGGGTCTGGTCACTAGAAAGGGTCTGGATCCGATATATGACAGAATCTTTGCATCTGTTTAAAAGGAGATTGAGCTGTGGTTTGGAGGACTAAGCCACAAGGATGCGATTTTGGGGCGTACCATCAGTTAGAAGGGAGGTTGGGAAGCCCCCCCAGTTGGGTTGACGCTCTTGGGGTCCCCCCACCAAAAAATGGAGAAGTATCCCTAACAGTTCTGGGTGCAAAATTGGATCCATTCAGTCAGATCTCTTCTTCCTCTTCTTCCTTCCTGTCTTTCTTTCTCTTTTTTACCACATTCCTTTTTTCCTCCCCCCCCCGGATCTTCCTTTCTCCCTCTCTTCTTCCATCTTCTTTATTCTTTTATCCTTCCTTCCTTCCCTCTCTCCTCCTTTTCCCCCCTTTCACCTCCTTTTCCATTCACTTTCCCTTTCATCCATTTTCTGCTTCTTTCCCTTACTCTCTCCTTCTATTCTATTTCTTTTCATCCTCTTCTCTTTCCTTCCTTCCCTCCCTCTTTTTTCATTCACTGTCCCCTTTCCCCTTCTTCCTTACTTCTCCTCCTCTTCCTCCCCTTTCCTTTCTTTCTTCCCTCTTTCTTTTCCATCCACTTTTCCTTCTCTTATGTGCTCCTTCTTATTCTCCTTCCTTTCCTTCTCGGCTCCTTCCTTCCTTCCTTCCTTCCTTCCTTCTCCATACAGTTTCCCGTTCTCCCTTTCTCTTTCCGATCCCCTCCTTCTTGCCTTTGCCCCCTCCCCTCTTGCGCCGCTCCCCCCTCCTCCAGGGCCTCCCCCGGGGGGCGGCCCTTCCCCGAGCCCGCCCCCCCAGCTGGACTCGTCCCCCTCCCTCCCTCGTCTGCTGCCTATAAAGGGGGCGTCCCGGTCGCCCGCCGCCGATCCGGTTCGGCGGGAGGAACGCGATGCTCAGCACCAGAGCCTCAGCAAAATGCTGGATGGACACCCCCGGAGACGAGGGCTACTCTTCTCCTGCTGCGCGATCCTAGTTCTGCTCTCCTGCGCCCCGGACCTTTCCGCCGCCTACTTCGGGTGAGCGCCCCACGCTGCACTGCGCCGGAGGATAAATTGCCTTGCGCGGGGGGGCAGCTCTTGTTTCCCCTTGCTCTTCTTCGGGATCGCGCTGCGCGGGACGAGAGGCTGCGCGTCTCCTCGTCTCTCTCAGGAAGCGCGTTCCCCAGTGGCCCAAAGGTGCTTTTTCACGCGGCAACTGGAAAGCCCTGAAAAAGCACCTTTGGGGGTAACTGTGACTGAGACTCTCCATTCACTTCCATGGGGGCTGCTTCTCCCCGGAGCTCCACGGGCGAGGGGGGCGACTTGCGCTGCCCCATTGCCAGCCGGCGCCCTGTCCCCAGTTTGCCCTCCACGCGCGCAGCCTCACCTTCCTCCTCTGTTTGTGGCGCGCAGGGTAGGTGGGCTCCCTTGCGCTAAGCATTTAGAACCACAGAGCTGGAAGCGACCTTAGAGGTCTTCTAGTGCACCCCCCTGCCCAGGGCAGGGATCCTTACACCTCTTGTCTCGCTCCTATGTGGAGGATCCCCCTCGTCTGGCTTCCTCTGCTCCCTACGGAGCGCAAACAAGTCGCACGCGAGTCGGCCAGCGCTGGGTGCTTAAAGCGCGAAGGTCGGTCGCACCTCCGCGTCACTTTCAGCACTAACTTTGGCAAACTTTCTATTCCCTCTCTCCCCTCCCCCCCGCCCCTTTCACGGGGGTGTCGGCTGGCCTTGTGGGACTACAAAGCCCATCGCATCCACCCTGCCGTGGGATGTGTTTTGAGTCACTTGTGATCAAACTTGGGGACTGGGAACAGGTGGGCGGTGGCCCCGTTTTTGAAATGGGGGTGAGGGACTTATGGGGGAAGCAGGAAAGGAAGAGAATTATTAATAGAATTGGTAGATTAATAGAATGACTATCAATGGATCAGATTTTAAAAAAGAGTGTTTGGCTTAAGACCATAAGGCTGGCTAAGACATTTCAAGGAGATGGGGATAGTCTTGTTCTGCCTTTTAAAACCTTCAAAAATTGCTATTTTATATTCTGTGACCGTATCCTTCTCTAACCTGGTTAGATATCCAGGATGACAATTCCTAGTTTAGAAGCAGCAGATTAAAAACTAAAACCCAGGCAGGTTGGCAGGACTATTTTAAAGTTCTTTCTGATTCCATTTGAAAGAGAAATTGGTGTTTTAAATCTATTCATATCTGAGATTTTTTAAAATTCTTTTTGGACACATGGAGCTAAACTGATGGGAGACATGGGTGAGACATGAGTATGAATAATTAATCTAATTGACATTAAATGCTTCTTGGAAATTCTTTAATGCAGTTCATTATTCAGCCTGAGTTATTTTCTGCTGATTCAAAGAAAAACTTTGCTGTAAAAGAAATTCAGGGTGTAACATCAAATGTGGGATTAACTCCTCTTGACTGGGCTGTTTCATGCATCTTCGAACTAATTTATTGAAGAAACAGTGACATAAATGAGAAACAGTGTCCCAGTTTGATTCTGACCCCTTGAACAAATCTCAAATGATGTTGGTTAATATAATGATCTTATAAAAAGACCCAGGATAGTAGTAAACTATTCGATTAGATTCGAAAAGAATTTAATATTAATTCAACTTTAAAGAAATGTTTTGCACCTTTAAGAGGTGTGGACGTCAACTCCCAGAATTCCCCAGACAGATTGACCCACTCTTCAAATATGATTTAACTTTTCAGTAGATAAAAACTTGGCCATCTCTCCTTTAGTTTTCTAGCTGTGTCACGTGGGGTGGCTGTGCATGATAGTTTGTGAAGTCCAGACCAAACCATTGTGTCTTGTCTCAATGATAAGAGACATTCCAGATTGGCAAGTGGATAGCATTGGAATAACAAAGCTAAATTTGATGTATCCTGGGGAGGTTTTCAAGAAGAGACTGGACAGCCATTTGTCTGAAATGGTGTAGGATTTCCTGCTTGAGCAGGGGGCTGGACTAGATGACCTCTGAGGTCCCTTCCAATTCTGTTATTCTGAAATGAGTGTGCAAAAAAGTCTGTTGCATTTTAAACTTTCCATCCATTTAGGAGTGAGCTTGCAGATTTCACGGGGGGGGGGAGGCAAATATTGGAAATGTTTTCATATTCCTTGTGCATCTTTAGAGAAGTTTCGATAGCAAATTTCTTTACTTGGCACTCCAGAAGCTGCGGTTTTGCAACTAGTTGGAGAAGAGGTAACTGATGGGAAAGGCGTGACTGATGCACGGGTGTGCACGGGTGTGTAAGAAGGAAACTGAAATAAAAGAGGTGCAAAGAATGAATGCATCTGAAAGGAATTCGGTATTGTTAATGGCGAGCTCTCTTTACTGTGGGTGTGCGAGGAAAGAATTGCAGAGGTGCAAAGAATGGAGCCAGCTGGAAAGGATAATGGTGAAGGCTCTCTTTGGTGTGTTACACGTGGGTGTGCAAGGAAGAAACTGAGACCCCCAGAGGTGAACACAGCTGGAGGCAATATGATAGCCTTATAATGGCGACGTATAGGTGTGTGCATGGGTGTGCAAGGGAGGAACTGAGACCACAGACGTGCAGATAAGGAAACCAGCTGGATGGAGTAATGCAGAAGTCTCTCTTTGATGTGGGTGGTGGGTGTGCACGGGTGTGCAAGGAGGTAAATGAGATTGAAGAGGTGTCAGTAATGAATGCAGCTGAAAGGAATTTGGTAGTAGTATTAATGTGTGGGTGTGCAAGGAAGGAATTGAAACTGCAGAGGTGCAAAGAATGCAACCAGCTGGAAGGGATAATGGTGAAGGCTCTCTTTGGTATGAGTGTGTATGTGGGTGTGCAACAAAGAAACTGAGATCAAAGACCTGCAAATAATTTTATCTAGAATATCTGTTTTCAGACGTCTGCAAGCTACTCGTTTAAAGATGAGTGACGTTTTGCAAAGACAGGGGTGTGGGTCTGTGGTCTCTCCTGGAGGTTACCCTTCTCCCCCTACAGGCTGCCATCCAACTGGTAATGCGTTTAGGCTGTAGCTGAGACCTCTGGCTAGGCTCTGCATTTCCACAGATGCTTCAGGAGTTGCAAATGTATAGGTTTCTTCATTGCTCTCCAGGCTAAAATAGCATTTCTGGTATATATTTTAGCATCCACTGGGAAGGAAATCAAAGTCAGCTGAAAAGATAAACAGTCTTTCCTTTTCTCTTCTTTCCTTTCCTGAGCAAATCCCTTCCATCCACCCAACCCCATTTGAAATCTAGCTGGGCTGATTTGGAAATTGGGTTTTGCCTCCTCTGTCTGATCTGTGCCCGGTCAGTTTCTCCTATTTCCTTTCTGGAAATCATAAATGGGTGGGGATCTTTCCCTCCTCTTATCCTGTCGGCAACATCTATATTCTGATTTTTTTTTTTCCTAGATAGAATTTCCCTCCATCCAAGAAAACTCTCTTCTAATTAAATTGGATGATGTTTCAAAGGTCTAAAACAATCTTTTCCAAACTGGATGATATTTCAAGCATCTAAAACAGTGGTTCTCAACCTTTCTAATGCCGTGACCCCATAATATAGTTCCCCCTGTTGTGGTGACCTCCAACCACTTATACATCACCGGGTGCCAGGGGCGTGGCCAAAGAAAAGGGGGAAAAAAATGGCGGACTGCGTTGTTTGGCGACCCCCGTGAAATGGTCGTTCGACCCCAAATGGGGTCCCGACCCACAGGTTGAGAACCACTGATCTAAAACAATGTTTTTTTTGTTTTTTTTTTTCAAACTTGGCAACTTTAAGAGGGGTGCCCTTCAACTCCCAGAATTCCCCAGCCACCTCTTAAAGTTGCCAAATTTGACAAACACTATCTAAAAAATCCCTGCACAAGTTTTGTCACTTGCTAAAAACTGTGATTGGAGTTTGGGGGAAGGGTGTGAAAAATCATATTGTAATTCCCACCATTGTCAGCAGAGGGATCCATTAAACCACCAATTAACTTTTTTTTTGGGGGGGAGGCTAAATTTCTTGGTTTAAAGCCTTGCAGGTGTATCCTGTCCTTTAAGAAAATAAAATATTTTCATGGGAAAGTTATTTTACCCTCTTTCTCCCTCACACCCCTGTTCATTTCTATTTATTTATTTTTCCTCGCTGGAAGGATCCAGGGAGAGCCGTCTGGATGAAAACAGAGGGAAAAATTGCAAGAATTGGCTGGAATTTTTTTTCCCTCCCCCTCTTGCTGTCTGGCCTCTGATCTTCTATATAAGCCCCCCCCCCTTTTCAAATAAGGGTTTAAACAAGGAAGGTTTAGGAATGGATGGGATGGGGTGGGGGATCGGGTTTTTGCCAGAACTGGGAAAGAAATGCTATTTTTTTTGTAACCTGTAAAGAAATGAGGGTAAATAAAGGAGAATGTTTATAGCTCAGGGTTGAAATGAGAGGTCCCTGGTGCTCTCTCTGAGCTGGGTGGTTTCCTTGCAGATGTTTCATGACCCGACTAGGGAACATCATCAGTGCTAGAAGGGAGTGGGGTGTGTGGAGAGGAGATGGACTGTGATGTGATCTCTGAGCTTGACTGTTATCTGGTAGATGTTTTGTGACCCAACTAGGGAACGTCATCAGACCTAGAAGGGAGGAGGAGGAGGAGGAGGAGGAGGAGGAGGAGGAGGAGGAGAACTGTGTGGAGATGAGGAGGAGGAAGAGGAGGAAGAGGAGGAAGAGGAGGAGGAGGAGGAGGAGGAGGAGGAGGATTGTGAGGTCCTTGGTGCTCTCTGAGCTTGATTGTTATCTGGTAGATGTTTTGTGACCCAACTAGGGAACGTCATCAGACCTAGAAGGGAGGAGGAGGAGGAGGAGGAGGAGGAGGAGGAGGAGGACGACAACGACGATGACTGTGGGTCTTTGGTGCTCTCTGAGCTTGGTTGTTATGCTGTAGACGTTTCCTAAATCAACTAGGTAACATCATCACTGCTAAAAGGGAGGGTGTTGTTCTCCAGCATGACGGATGGAGAATCCACCATAGATGGGTTGTCCTTTGTCTTCCTGCCTAGAGACTAAGTCAATCAACTTTTGCCACGCCTCTTCCCCTGGCCCAGGAGCCCCAGTTTTCGACTTAGTCTTCGCCATAATGAGACATGGTAAGATTGGCTCAGTCTTTAGACAGGGAGAGATCAGGCCGCATATCCTTTTACTTATTTCCATCTATGGCGGATTTTTCTCAGGTTGTTGTGCCTTAATAGTGCAGCGTTAAATCACTCCCTTTCAGGGATTGAGGCTCCATATAGGAGCCTCCAACTCACCCTGGTAGGCAGCCCGTGTAGTGGGCTGCTCTGTACATAATATAGAGCGAAATCTATACCCTCCTGGCACTGATGATGTAGCTTAGTTAGATAATGAAATGTCTGCAAGAAGACCACCGAGTTCAGAGGGCACCAAGGACCCCACAGCCTTCCTCCTCCTCCTCCTCCTCCTCCTCTTTCTCTATCTTGTCCTCTTTTTACTCCTCTATTCCTCCTCCTCCTCCTCCTCCTCCTCCTCCTCCTCTTCCTCTTCCTCTTCCTCTTCCTCTTCCTCTTCCTCTTCCTCTTCCTCTTCCTCTTCCTCTTCCTCTTCCTCTTCTTCTTCTTCTTCTTCTTCTTCTTCTTCTTCTTCTTCTTCTTCTTCTTCTTCTTTTTTCTCCTCCTCCTCTTTCTCTATCTTATCCTCTTTTTACTCCTCTATCCCTCCTCCTCCTCCTCCTCCTCCTCCTCCTCCCCCTTCTAGCACTGATGATGTTACCTTGTTGGGTCACTAAAACATCTGCAAGAAAACCACCACACTCAGTGAGCAGCAAGGAGCCCACCTTTCAACCCCCAGCTACAATTTTTCCCTGTTTAATCATTACAAAACAAGTGTGCTTTATCTCTTTATTTTACATTTTCTCATTAGAGCCGCAAGTAATTGCAGAAAGCCAACTGGGCTCGGGAGCACATGCTGGGGGTATAAGCCATGACTGGGGGGGGGAGCCACAAGGGCTGAACTATGTTTGGGGCTCACCAATGCTGCCAGCCCCCTTTTATTTCATGCAGAAATGGACTTACTCCTCTTTGATTCCTGCATCGGTCTACAAGCCCGCAATTCGTCTACAAGCCTGCCATTTCTGGCTAAAGTTTCCTGGTGTGAATAATAATAAACCTGGTGTGGTTTATTGAACAGAACATGGTTTAGCCCTGGGAGGAGGATTTCCATGCAGCTGGGAGGCATATGGGGAGTCCTCAACTTATAACCGTTTGTTTAGTGACCATTCCAAATTACAACGGCAATTGAAAAAAGAGACTTACTGGTTTTCACACATCCCTGCATTCACATGATCAATATTTGAGAGTTTAGCAACTGGCACAGATTTATTATGGCCAGTGTCCTGGGGGTCATGTGATCACCTTTTGTGACCGTCTGAGAAGCAAAGTCAGTGTGTGTGGGGGAAGTCAGAGTCATTTAACGACAGCATGACTGTCAAAGTACAGGCGGTTCTCGACTTGGGGATGATGTGGTTAAATAAGTTTTCCGAACATATCTAAAGATGCTGAAAGAAAAAATAAATTTGAGAGTCCTTGTGTCCTCAAAGCCTCACGTAGGCAGATGTATTTTGGGTTAAGCTTAGATTGACTTGGAACTAAAGTGAGTCCCTTTATTTGAGGGAAGTGGGGTGGGTGGATGGATGGATGAGTGGATGGAACAATAGGTGGATGGATGGATGGATGGATGGATGGATGGATGAATGGTAGGTGGATGGATGAACAATCGGTGGATGGATGGATGAATGGATGAATGGAACAATAGGTAGATGGATGGATGGATGGATGGATGGATGGAACAATAGGTGGATCCATGGATGGATGGATGGACAGAACAATTGGTGGATGGATGGATGAATGGATGAATGGAACAATAGGTAGATGGATGGATGGATGGATGGAACAATAGGTGGATCCATGGATGGATGGATGGACAGAACAATTGGTGGATGGATGGATGAATGGATGGAAGAATAGATGGATGGATGATTGGATGGATGGATTAATGGATGGATGGATGAACAATAGGTGGATGGATGAATGGATGAATGGAACAATAGGTAGGTGGATGGATGGATGGATGGATGGATAGCTAGACAGAACAATCTGGTGGATGGATGGATGATTGGTTGGATGGATGAATGGATGGAACAATAGGTGGGTGGATGGATGGACAGAACAATGGATGGATGGATGAATGGATGGAACAATAGGTGGATTGATGGATGAACAGATGGAACAGTAGGTAGATGGATGGATGGATGAATGGATGGAACAATAAATAGATGGATGGAACAATAGGTGGGTGGATGGATGGAATAATAGGTGGATGGATGGATGGATGGATGGAACAATAGGTAGGTGGATGGATGGATGAATGGATGGAAGAAACAATAGATAGGTAGGTGAATGGATGGATGGAACAATAGGAGGGTGGATGGATGGAATAATAGGTGGATGGATGGATGGAACAATAAATGGATGGATGAATGGATGGATAAATGAAATGATGAATAGAAGAAATAGAATAGAATAGAACAATAATTTTATTGTCACTTTGAATGTACACTAATCGGCATACATTAAAATGAAATGACATTGCATTCAGCTCTCAGAGGGTCAACACCTCCAATATACACTACATAAATATGACATAAATAAATAAATAAATACAGAATTATGCATATACCCACATGTATTATATGACACAGAGAAACAACACAGATTAGTTTGGGTTATGTATACATGTGCACAGTGAGAAAAAGGAATCTTGCGAGTTTACCAGTTGGACACCATAGGGAACAAAGCTATTACAGAATTGGCTAGTCCTGCTATAAATACTTTGAAACCTCCTCCCAGAGGGGAGCAACAGAAACTGACCGTGAAGTGGGCATGTGGGGTCGCTAACAATACTTTGAGCTCTAAGCACAAAGGGTGGAACTATAGATGGATGGGATGATCGATAGATGGATGGGGTGGAGGGCGGGTAGATTCATGGATGGAAAAATGGATGGAACTATAGATGGATGGATGGGATGATCAGAAAAAAATAGAACACAAGAAAGGAAGGAGGGAAGGAAGGAAGGAAGGAAAGGAGGGAAGAAAGGGAAGGAAGGAAGGACAAGAAGAGAGAAGAGTTGATGTTTCCCTACTTGTCTGCCTTGGCAACTCATAAAGGGGGGAGGGGGTCTCAAGCGCCCCTCAACGGCTCAAACTATGAGATTCTTCTTGGATCCCTCTACGTGAGCTGGCTCTCTGATCATCCCTTACAAGTTCTTGGCTGTGTGATGCTCAGTTCTGAAAACCTCCTTTGGCACATAATCCACCTGTTCTTCCCAAACCGGGTTTTCTATTCTGGGTGGGCTTTTAAAACAACCCACCAAAGAAACCATGGCACGTCTACCCAGCAACACTTCTTCCAGATGCAGAGAATCGACTTTCCAGATATTTCGCGGAGTCCCAGGCAGGCAGCACCACCCTTTGCCCCATAGGGTTGCCTTCCTTGCAGCTTAAAAGCTTGCATCAACACAAGTCGCCATAGCTTATTCCACAAACTCTGGTTAAGGGAATGCAATTAGTCCTCGACCTATGACCACAGTGTCATTAAGCGTCACGGTCCTTAAGCGAGTGAGCATCCAACCATGACTTGCAACCGTCTCTGCTGGCTTCCTCGTTGACTTGGCTTGTTAGAAGCCAGTTGGGAAGGTTGCAAAGTACTGTCATTCAACCACAGGATGCTGCGATGTTTGTGAGGACCAGTCAGAAGTAACTTTTATCAGCACTGTCCTAACTTTAAACAGTCGCTAAATGAATAATTGTAAGTCAAGGACTATCTGCAGTGGTTTAGAAGAAGAATAAATAGCACGGCCTCTAGGCATTATAAAGTTGTCAACCAACACACAATTACAGCTTAAGCACTACTTTAGAGATTCTGGCCCATTCATGAGACACTAAATTCAGGAATGTGTCTAGTAACTGTGAGTAGTAACTTGGAGTCCTAGTGGACAATCACCTAAATAGGAGCCAGCCGTGTGCTGCAGCTGCCAAAAAAGCCAACACAGTGCTCGGCTGCATTAACAGAGGGATAGAATCAAGATCACGTGACGTATTACTACCGCTTTATAACGCCTTTGTAAGGCCACACTTGGAATTTTTGGTCACCAAGATACAAAAAAGATGTCGAGACTCTAGAAAGAGTGCAGAGAAGAGCAACAAAGATGATTAGGGGACTGGAAGATAAAACACATGAAAAACGGTTGCAAGAATTGGGGATGTCTAGTTTTAATGAAAAAAAGGACCAGGGGCGATATGATAGCAGTCTTCCAATTTCTGAGGGGCTGCCCCAAAGAAGAGGGAGTCAAGTTATTCTCCAAGGCGCCGGAAGGCAGAACAAGAAGCAACGGATGGAAACTAATCAAGGAGAGAAGCAACCTGGAACTAAGGAGAAACTTCGTGACAGTGACAACAATTAACTAGTAGAACAACCTGCCTCCAGAAGTGGTGAATGCTCCAACAACTGGAGGTTTCCAAGAAGAGAATGGACAATTATTTGTCTAAAATGGTATAGGGTCTCCCGCCTGAGCAGGGGGATGGACTAGATGACCTCCAAGGTCCCTTCCAACTCTCTTCTTCTGTAAAAGGGAC
Organism: Crotalus tigris; assembly: GCF_016545835.1. Taxonomy (NCBI): domain Eukaryota; kingdom Metazoa; phylum Chordata; class Lepidosauria; order Squamata; family Viperidae; genus Crotalus; species Crotalus tigris. The sequence goes on from NW_024097821.1 coordinate 838,078, forward strand.
AAAATTTACCCATTGCAATGGGAAGATTCATCTGCCTTATAACTTTATAGTAGGATTATAACTTTCTGAGATGGGTTTGGAAGAGGAACTCAGCTGCACGGTCTTCTCTGCAGGAAGTTAAGCCAGGGAAAATATCAACAGTTCCATGCAAAAGTCTGCTGGTTTTGCTAGAGTAAGGAAATAAACAGAGGTAAAGACGCCACAGGAAACTTTAATTCAGGAGAACACACACAGAGTTGGTTCTTCGCCGTGCCCCCCCCTTTATAATCTCCCCGATAAAAAATATTGCGTATGCAGATGGCGAGGAATAAATCAAACTAGCAACAGAGAAGTTGCAAAGCGAGCCAACGAAAGGGCCTCGTGCCGCAAAACTTGAGATGCGGAGGTTGAAACTGGAGCCGTGGAGCCCAACTCCTGCCAAGAATTTGGACGTGGTCTGTGTGCTTTTGGGAGGGGTGGGACGACAACATTGCGGTCCAACACATACTTTGCAAGCAGGCAGGGTTGAGTTCAGTGGCCGGTCTCCCTTCCCGAAGGTCTGGGGAAATCCAGGAATCTCCAAGAGCTGGAGATAACCAACACTCGGATTGTGTGGTGTTGTAGAAATGTAGTGCTTGGAAAGGAGGCAGGAGGAATTGCTTCCTATTCCAGCTGGCTTTGATGTCAAAGGTGGGGCTAGAAGTCCCAGGCGCCTGGCGACTGGGCCCAAAGTCACCCAACTGGCTTTGGTGCTTAAGGCGGGACCAGAACTCCCTGTCTCCTGGTGATTGGTTAAAGTCACTCAGCCGGCTTTCATGGCTAAGGTAAGACTAGAACTCGCTGTCTCCTGGTGATTGCCCCAAAGTCACCCAGAAAAGCTTTCCTGCCTATGGAGGACTAGAAGTCACCATTTCAGAACATCTTTAAGTCTAAGGAGGTCACCTAAGGAATTTGGGCAGGAGAAGAAGTGGTTCCTCTACCACCACCACCTCCTCCTCCTCCTCCTTTTTTACTTTTCTATCATCATCATCATCTCCTCCTCCTCCTCTTCCTCCTCTCTTTTCTACTTCTCTATCTCCTCCTCCGCCTTTTCTACTTCTCTATCTCCTCTTCCTCCTTTCTATTTCTCTATCTCCTCCTCCTCCTTCTCTTCCTCCTCCTCCTCTCCTCTTTCTCCTTCTCGCCTCCTTCTCTTCTCCTTTTTCTCTCCTCTCCTCCTTCTCTCCTCCTTCTCCTCCTTTTTCTCTCCTCTCCTCCTTCTCTAATCCTTCTCCTTCTCCTCCTTTTTCTCTCCTCTTCTCTTTCTCTTCTCCTTTTTCTCTCCTCTCCTCCTTCTCTAATCCTTCTCCTTCTCCTCCTTTTTCTCTCCTCTTCTCTTTCTCTTCTCCTTTTTCTCTCCTCTCCTCCTTCTCTCCTCCTTCTCCTCTTCTCCTTTTTCTCTCCTCTCCTCCTTCTCTAATCCTTCTCCTTCTCCTCCTTTTTCTCTCCTCTTCTCTTTCTCTTCTCCTTTTTCTCTCCTCTCCTCCTTCTCTCCTCCTTCTCCTTCTCCTTCTCTTCTCCTTCTCCTTTTTCTCTCCTCTTCTCTTTCTCTTTCTCCTCCTCCTCCTCCTCCTTCTCCCCTGCAGTCTTGTGACCACATATAGGGCACCTGGCAAACAATCTGCATTTACACCCTTTTGAGGGAGTCCTACATTCATGTGAACACAATTTACAATGTTTTTGGCTGGCAACCGGCATTTATTTCTCATTTCTGCCTCCCCCCCCCAGCAAACCATGAGTTTACTTAACAATCCCCGTGTTCTCTTAATGACTGCTGCGTCCACTTTCTGACCGCTGCAACTGCTTAAAGTTTGCTGCGACAAAGCTCAGGAAATCGGGCACCGCCATGCGATGGCCTGCTTCACAACCGCCATGACTTCCAGTGGAACTTGCATGCTTAATGACGGTCGTAAGTCAAGCACGAACTCTGAAGCGCCATCCGTAGAATACTTAAACCGCCATTAAAAATGGCACAGCTTTGCCAGTGTCTTTTTAAATAATTACAATTTGCGCACCAAACTCAACAGTGTGTTTGGACAACCAGGACCGTGTAGCGGTTGAACAGTGGTCAGGCACGGGTTCAAATCCCCGTTCAGCCTCGTGTTTGTCCAGCGCTGGTAGGTCTCTTCCAAATGTACTAATTTCTAGAATTGGCTAGATTTTCTCCTAATTTCTGGAATTAGTGGTCTCGTGAAGTTGGAAACTGTTGTGTTCTGAAACCCAAAACTGGAGTTTTTCCTCTATTTTTTTTTTCTTGGCTAGAATTTGTAAAAAAACAACAACACCCAAATCCTTTTCATTTAAGAGGATTTGGCCCAGGCTAGTAGACCAGCAATGAATGTAAAATAACATTTTTCTTTCTTACTTTACAATTTCCCTCTTCCAGTTTGCCCCATTATGTCCCGATTCTGGGTTGCCTGTATTTGGATGGGAGATAATTCAGTATACATGTTGTCCTTGACACTCGTTTAGCGACCATTTGAAGGTATAATAGCACCAAAAAGGTGACTTATGATAGCCCTTGACTCACAACCACAACTGAGCTCAAAATTTCCATCCACAACTTCTCGAGGCTCCAACAACTGGAGGTTTTTGTTAAATCCTTATAAATCCTTAGTATAAGACCACATCTGGAATACTGTATGCAGTTTTGGTCAACACATTGCAGGTAGGTCCTCGACTTACGACCACAACTGAGCCCCAAACTTCTGTTGTTAAGCGAGACTTTGGTTCCGTGAGTTTTGCCCCGTTTTTAAGACCTTCCTTGCCCCGGTTGTTAAGTGAATCACTGCAGTTCATAAGCTAGTCACGTGGTTGTTAGGCTCCCCCCACTGACTTTTGCTTGTCAGAAGGTTGCAAAAGGGGATCACAGCGACTGTCATAAATGTGAGTCAGTCGCCCAGCGCCCGAATTTGGATCACATGACCATGGGGATGCTGCAATGGTCGTAAGGGTTAAAAAGCGGTCATAAGTCACTTTTCACAGTGCTCTTGTAACTTTGAACGGTTGCTAAATAAAGTGTTGTAAGCCAAGAACTATTCCTACTGGAATATAAAATGACAGCAAACCCCCCTCCCTTCTAGCCTCCCCCTCCTCCTCCTCCTCCTCTCTGCAAACCCCCCTCCCTTCTAGCCCTGATGATGTTCCCTAGTTGGGTTATGAAACGTTAACAAGAAAACCACCAAGCTCGGAGAACACCCAGGACCCCACAGTCGTTGTCGTCGTCGTCGTCGTCCTCCTCCTCCTCCTCTTGTCTGCAAACCCCCCTCCCTTCTAGCACTGATGATGTTTCCTAGTTGGGTCATGAAACATCTGCAAGGAAACCAAGAAGTTCAGAGACCAACAAGGACCCCATTGTCATGTTCCTCCTCCTCCTCCTCCCCCCTCCTCCTCCCATCTTCCTCCTCCTCCTCTTCCTCCTCCTTCTCCTCTTGTCTGCAAACCTCCCTCCCTTCTAACACTGATGATGTTACCTAGTTGGGTTATGAAACGTTAGCAAGAAAACCACCCAGCTTGGAGAACACCCAGGACCCCACAATAATCCTGCTCCTGCTCCTGCTCCTGCTCCTGCTCCTGCTCCTGCTCCTGCTCCTGCTCCTGCTCCTCCTCCTCCTCCTCCTCCTCCTCCTCCTCCTCCTCCTCCTCTTCTTCTTCTTCTTCTTCTTCTTCTTCTTCTTCTTCTTCTTCTTCTTCTTCTTCTTCTTCTTCTTCTTCCTCCTCCTCCTCCTCCTCCTCCTCTCTACAACTCCCTTCAAGCACTGATGACGTTCCCTAGCTGGATGTTGAAACATCTGCAAGGAAACCACCCAGCTTAGAGAGCACCACAGAAAGGACCCTCCCCCAGATAAACAGGGATTAATGCCAGACAATCTATCAAGCAGAAAACAACATCCTAGTCAAGGAACCGCTAAGGAGAAAAAAATCACACTTCGGTAGCATTGATGACGTTCCCTAGCTGGGTGGTGAACGGTCTTCAAGGAAACTGCCCAGCTCAGAGGGCACCAGGGACCCCATGGTGCTGACGTCACCGGGTGGTAGAGTGGATGCCAAGAATCTCCCGGTTGTCGGAGAGTTTGATAGTTTCGGGTGGCGGACTCATAACCAGTGATTGTTTTCTGGCCTGCTAAAGGATTGAAGGGAACAATTAGCTTTCCAACTTGGCTTAAGTCCGTGACATTTCAAGTCAGCTTGGCCAAATGGAGGCTTCCTTGCTGCCCTTTAAATCTTTCCTTTCTGATGGCGGGCAAGGCTGGGCAGTCGATCTCAGCACAGGAGGACTGGCAAACGTGCACGAGGAGCCTTTAAGTATGTATGTGTATATGTATATAATAGGTATATATATTTATATAATATGTATGTGCGTGTGAGTGTATAGATAGGATCACAATTTGAAAAGACATCACCCTGTAACATAATGACTAGGTTGGTACAGCTTGCTAAACCCTAATTTCTCTTCTCTTCTCTTCTCTTCTCTTCTCTTCTCTTCTCTTCTCTTCTCTTCTCTTCTCTTCTCTTCTCTTCCTCTTCTCCTCTCCTCTCCTCTCTTCTCTCTTCTCTTTTCTCTTCTCTTCTCTTCTCCTCTCCTCCCCTCCCCTTCCATCTCCTCCCCTCCCTTCCCCTCTCCTCTTTTTTCTTTTTGAGTTTTTGACATGAAAACTGCCTGCATAAAGTCCTTGCAATTTTCATGGCCAGATTTTTTTAGAGGTGGCTTGCCATTGCCTCTTTCCTAGGGCCGAGAGGAAGTGGCTGGCCCAAAGTTGCCTAGTGGCTTTTGTGCCTAAAGTAGGACTGCAACTCACCCTCTCCTGGTGATTGGCCCAACCTCACCCAGCCAGTTTTCATGCCTAAGGCCGGACTAGAACTCACTCTCCCCTTGGTTTCTAGCCTGGCGCCTTAAGCAAGGAGAGAAGCAACCTTAGAATTAAGGAGAAACTTCCTAACAGTGAGAACAATTAACCAGTGGAACAACCTGCCTCCAGAAGTGGTGAATGCTCCAACACTGGAAGTTTTTAAGAAGGAACTGGACAGCCATTTGTCCAAAATGGTATAGGGTTTCCTGCCTGAGCAGGGGGTTGGACTAGATGACCTCCAAGGTCCCTTCCAAGTTTACTATTATTATTATTATTAAGCACTAGACCAAACTGGCTCTCTTTAACCCTCCAGAAGACCCCCTTCCTCACAATGCAGGGAGTCCCTATTTTTTTTAACTCTAGTAAGTAAGCCAAGCCATGTTCTGAAGTAACTTTTCTACCTTCCTGTTTTTTTGTTTTTTGTTTTTGTCTATGGGTTGCCCACCCACTCCCAAATTGGGGAGGGAGAGTATGGCACCTCTCCAGCCAGTTTTTTAGCAGGCCTGTCTTCCTGAAAATGCAAGGGCCTTAAATTGCAAAGCATGATTGGCTTCGGAGTGGAAGCCCAGCCAGGGGTGAGATGCCTCATCCATCCATCCATCCATCCATCCATCCATCCATCCATCCATCCATCACCGAGCTGTTGAAAAACGAGAAGGTGACACTTAAGGCTGTCTGTGGCTGTTAGGGAGGCAAATGGGTGACGGATTACAACAGTCAGTGGTGTCCTGGTGTATGTGTGTTTGTGTTTGTGTGTGTTTGTGTGTGTGTGTCTTTTGTGCACCTATTGGGAGTTAACTGAGACTCAGGCACACTTGGGGGGGGGGGAGAGCCTTGCAAAGGGGTCTAGAAGGTTGAAAAAACTTGATCCCTCCCTGTTACGGCTTCTTCCAGTCAATTTTCCAAAAGATTTTGCAAAAGCCGGCTTGGTGCAATTCCCAAATTTTGGAATGGGGTTGGAAGTGGAGGGAACTACTCGGCGCCAGGAAAGGAGATTGGGGGAGCTGTTGGTGAATGAGAGAAGTTGCTATTTGTTGAGAAGCTAGATGGCTGTGGGTTTTCTCTCTCTCTCTCTATGACCATGGCTGGGGGCTTTTGTCACTCAGGAATGCAACTGTTAAGTTACTGAAGATAGTGGATAAGGTGCTAGTCTAAAGAACAGGAGGTGGTGAGTTCTAGTCCTAGTCCTGTCTTAGGCGTGAAAGCTGACTGGGTGAATTTGGGCCAATCACCAGGAGACGGTGTGATCTACCTACCTACCTACCCACCCACCCACCCGCCTACCTATCTACCTATCTACCTATCTATCATCTATCCTATCCATTATTCTGTCTGTCTGCCTGCCTGTCTGTCTGTATCTATCTATCTATCTATCTATCTATCTATCTATCTATCTATCTATCTATCTATCTATCTATCTATCTATCTATCTCTGTCTCTATGTCTGTCTGTCTGTCTATCTATCTATCTATCTATCTATCTATCTCTGTCTCTATGTCTGTCTGTCTGTCTATCTATCTATCTATCTATCTATCTATCTATCTCTGTCTCTATGTCTGTCTGTCTGTTTGTCTATCTATCTATCTATCTATCTATCTATCTATCTATCTATCTATCTCTGTCTCTGTCTGTCTGTTTGTCTATCTATCTATCTATCTATCTATCTATCTATCTATCTATCTATCTATCTATCTCAGTCTGTCTATCTCAGTCTGTCTATCTATCTATCTGTCTGTCTGTCTGTCTGTCTGTCTGTCAGTCAGTCTGTCTGTCAGTCTGTCTGTCTATCTATCTATCTATCTATCTATCTATCTATCTATCTATCTATCTATCTATCTATCACTCTGTCTATCTCTCTCTGTCTGTCTGTCTGTCTGTCTGTCTATCTATCTATCTATCTATCTATCTATCTATCTATCTATCCTACCCATTATCTGGTCTGTATATTCTCTCTCTCTCTTTCTCTCTCTCTCATCTACCTGTTACTTTATCTCTCTCTCTCTCTCTCTCTCTCTCTCTCTCTCTCTCTCTCTCTCATCTGTTATCTGTCTCCCTCCCTCTCTCTTCCCTTCCTCTCTCTCTCATTCTCTGGGTGTTGCTGGCGTGTCTGGCTGCCGAATTCTGGGAGTTGAAGTCCTCCCATCTTCCAGCTGCCCCGAAAATTGAGAAGCCCTGGCAGGCACCTTTTACAAGATCACTTTGCAAGGCCAGCCTTGCCGATGAACCTCAGAGAACAATCTGTCCAGATTCCCTTGCCGGCCGATGTGTTTTGTTTTTCTAAAGTTGCACCGCTGGTGTTGAAATCGGAGGGAGCGAATTCAAGACGACGGGGTGGTAGATGAAAAACCAACAAACTGTTGCCATCCCTGCAGCCAAGGGACTCTGCTGCTCTTGTGTGGGTCTTGCCCTGACCCACAGCTGTTGTCTGAAGGAATCCTTGGGTGGGAAGCTTGGATTGGATCACAAGGAGAACTGTTGTCCTTGGCTGGCACTTCGGCTGGAGACTCCTGACCGCCGTCGTGCCAAGACCGAGGAAAGGAACTCGGTGGCTGGCAAATTCTGACCTCAATTGCCCTTTTTTTCTCATTCCTGCTTTCCGTTGTGTAAAAGGAGTCCAGAGGCCCCAAACACCCCAGACTGAACCACGGAGAAGAGTTAATAATAATAATAATAATAATAATAATAATAATAATAATAATAATAATAATAACAACAATAATAATAATAATAATCTGGAGAAGATAACAAAATACAAAGACCTACAAACAGAAATAGAAAGACTGTGGCAAAAGCAAGCAAGGGTAGTACCAATAGTCATAGGCTCCTTGGGTGCAATCCCAAAACAACTAGAGCACCACTTGAACACAATTGGCATTGACAAATTCGCTATTAGTCAATTGCAAAAGGCGGCCTTATTAGGAACTGCTTCCATCCTGCGACGATACCTGTAATACCATCAAACACCCACATCTGCCTATCCCAGGTCCTGGGTAAGGACTCGATAGGTAGACAAAATGCCAAATCCAGTCTGAACATCTGGCTGACTGTGCGATGATCCATAATAATAATAATAATAATAAACAATTGTCGATAAGAAAGACAAAAAAGTCTGGATAGTGGACGTGGCAGTGCCTGGAGACAGCAGAATAGACGAGAAAGAACTGGAGAAGATAACAAAATACAAAGACCTACAAATAGAAATAGAAAGACTGTGGCAAAAGCAAGCAAGGGTAGTACCAATAGTCATAGGCTCCTTGGGTGCAATCCCAAAACAACTGGAGCACCACTTGAACACCATTGGCATTGACAAATTCGCTATTAGTCAATTGCAAAAGGCAGCCTTACTAGGAACTGCTTCCATCCTGCGACGATACCTGTAATACCATCAAACATCCACATCTGCCTATCCCAGGTCCTGGGTAAGGACTCGATAGGTAGACAAAATGCCAAATCCAGTCTGAACATCTGGCTGACTGTGCGATGATCCATAATAATAATGATGATGATGATGATGATGATGATGATGATGATGGAAGGGACCTCGGAGGTCATCTGGTCCAACCCCCTGCTCAGGAAGGAAACCCTACACCATTTCGGACAAATGGCTGTCCAGTCTCTTCTTAAAAACTTCCAGTGTTGGAGCATTCACCGCTTCTGGAGGCAGGTTGTTCCACTGGTTCATTGTTCTCACTGTCAGGAAGTTTCTCCTTAGTTCTAGGTTGCTTCTCTCCTTGATTAGTTTCCATCCATTGTTTATTGTCCTGCCTTCAGGCACCTTGGAAAAAGCTTGACTCCCTCTTCTTTGGGGCAGACCCTGAGATATTGGAAGACTGCTATCATGTCCCCCCTCATCCTTCTGTTCATTAAACTAGATATACCCAATTCCAGCAGCCGTTCCTTATATGCTTTAGCCTCCAGTCCCCTAATCATCTTTGTTGCTCTTCTCTGTACTCTTTCTAGAGTCTCAACGTCTTTTTTACATTGTGGTGACCAAACCTGGATGCAGGATTCCAAGTGTGGCCTTACCAAGGCCTTGTAAAGTGGTATTAATACTTCACATGATCTTGGGTTAGAACATTTAGAAATGCAGCACACGGCCGGCTCCTAGTCAAGTGATTGTCCTCTAGGGACACCAAGATCCCTCTCACAGTTACAGCTGTTGAGCCAAGACTAGGTGAAGCTTGGCTCAATAGCAGGAACTGCAAGAGGGATCTCGGAGTCCTAGTGGACAATCTCTTAAATAGGAACCAGCCATGTGCTGCAGCGGCCAAAAAAGCCAACACAGTGCTAGGCTGCATTAACAGAGGGATAGAATCAAGATCACATGAAGTGTTAATACCACTTTACAAGGCCTTGGTAAGGCCACACTTGGAATACGGCATCCAGTTTTGGTCACCACGATGTAAAAAAGATGTTGAGACTCTAGAAAGAGTGCAGAGAAGAGCAACAAAGATGATTAGGGGACTGGAGGCTAAAACATATAAGGAACGGCTGCTGGAATTGGGTATGTCTAGTTTAATGAAGAGAAGGACGAGGGGGGATATGATAGCAGAGTTCCAATATCTCAGGGGCTGCCCCAAAGAAGAGGGAGTCAAGCTATTTTTCAAAGTGCCTGAAGGCAGGACGAGAAGCAACAGATGGATACTTATCAAGGAGAGAAGCAACCTAGAACTAAGGAAAAACTTCCTGTTAGTGAGAATAATTGCACAGTGGAACAACCTGCCTCCAGAAGCGGTGAATGCTCCAACACTGGAGGTTTTCAAGAAGAGTCTGGACAGCCATTTGTCAGGAATGATACAGGGTTTCCTGCCTGAGCAGGGGGTTGGACTAGATGACCTCCAAGGTCTCTTCCAACTCTGTTATTCTGAGGAGGAGGGGGGGAGGAAGGAAGAAAGGAAGGGAGGGAGGGAGGGGGAAGGAGAAGGAGAGAAGGGTCTCCTGCTTGAGCAGGAGGTTGGACTAGTTGACCTCCAAAGTCCCTTCCAACTCTATTATTCAGTCCTGCAGGATTAGGTCATCTGCTCAGCTAATGCAGCATCCTGATTGTCCAGTGCCAATGAGATAGGTTTGAGAAGCATATAAAACTGGCCTTTATCATCTTTTTGGAACAAACCATGATTTAGAATCATGGCTGAGAATTCAGGAGGTCCAACCAGCTATCAGGAATAGCTAGCTCCTCTGAGCCTCTCTACTTCTTAAAAGCATCTAACTTGGTTGTCGTCATTGTGTCATGTGGCTTGGGACCTCTGCATCTTCCAGGTGACTTGGTCGTCTGCCCATCGCTAAAAGTGGGGTTCGTGGAAGCTCAACCTCCTAGAAATGCCATTTACAAATGTGGATCCTTTCCTCAGAATACCATATGAGCAGTGGTGGTGCAGTGGTTAGAGTGCAGTATTGCAGGCTAATTCTGCTGACTGCCGGCTGCCTGCAGTTGGGCAGTTCGATCCTGACCAGCTGAAAGTTGACTCAGCCTTCCATCCTTCCGAGGTCAGTAAATTGAGGACTGGGACTGCTGGGGACAATATGCTGACTCTATAAACAGCTTAGAGAGGGCTGTAAAACACTGAGAAACGGTATATAAGTCTAAATGCTATTGCTATCTGGCGGCGGATAAACACAATGCATTGGTTACTATAAGTGCTATTGCCCTTCCTTCCTTCCTTCCTTCCTTCCTTCCTTCCTTCCTTCCTTCCTTCCTTCCTTCCTTCCTTCCTTCCTTCCTTCCTCCCTCCCCCCCTCCCTCCCTCCTTCCTTCTGTGGTGTTGAAGTGGTTAGAATACAGTATTGGAGGCAAACTCTGCCCATAGCCAGCAGTTCGATCCTGACTGACTCAAGGTTGACTCAGCCTTCCATCCTTCCGAGGTCGGTAAAATGAGGACCCGCATTGTTGAGGGGTGCAAGATGCTGACTCTGTAAACCGCTTAGAGAGCACTGTGAAGCGGTATATAAGTCTAAGTGCTATTGCTATCTGGCGGCGGATAAACACAATGCATTGGTTTTGAAGCTTCCTTGCTGCAGGAAATTGTTAACCAGTAGTCCTCCTGTTACGACAGGTCCCGAATTTATGATGGCCTCTCTCCTTCCCCCGATGGTCATGTGATCACATTTTGGGCATTTGGCAACTGGACTGCAATTACAGCTGTTTGCGAACGAATTGTCTTTCAGCACTCAAGAGATGAGCAAAGAGTAGCAAGTTTCAGGCTAGAAAGAGGTCGCAGCCACAGTGGGCAGACAAAAAAGAGGCTGATCTTCCTAAATTAGCATTTTTTAAAAATGTCTTTGATCGCAAAAGAGGGTGAAGACAAGAGAGAGAGTTCTAGTCCTGGCTAGGTGATTGTAGGCCAATCCCCAGGAGACGGTGAATTCTAGTTCCATCATAGGCATGAAAGCCAGCTGGGTGACTTGGGGCCAATTATCAGGAGACGGTGAATTCTAGTCCCGCCTTAGGCATGAAAGCCAACGGGCTAACATTAAGCCAATAACCAGGAGAGGGTGAGTTCTAGTTCCTCCTTAGAAATGAAATTGACTTTGGGCCAATCGCTAGGAGACTGAGTTCTAGTCCTGCTTTAGGCATGAAAGCTGGTTGGGTGACTTTGGGCCAATTACCAGGTGACGGTGAATTCTAGTCCCATCTTAGGTGTGAAAGCCAATTGGCTACTATTAGGCCAATCCCCAGGAGAGAGTGAGTTCTAGTTCCATCATAGGCATGAAAGCTGGTTGGGTAACTTTGGGCCAATTACCAGGAGATGGTGAATTCTAGTCCCATCTTAGGTGTGAAAGCCAATTGGCTACTATTAGGCCAATCCCCAGGAGAGAGTGAGTTCTAGTTCCATCATAGGCATGAAAGCTGGTTGGGTAACTTTGGGCCCGATCCCCAGGAGACGGTGAGTTCTAATCCTGCCTTTGGTCTGAAAGTCAGCTGGGTGACTTGGGGTAAATCAGTGGTTGTCAACCTTTTTAATGCCGCGACCCCAACCGGTCGTAAGTCGAGGACTACTCAACCGGTCGTAAGTCAAGGACTACTCAACTGGTGCAGCACCGTTTGCAGAATGGGACTTTTGGCGGGCTCAGCAGGGCAGAGACAGCCTGGACAATTCCTATTGGGTTTTGAAAGCCAGTAGAATTAGACTCTATTCAAGAGAGTCTCTTCTATTGGCTTTCAAAAGCCAATAGAATAAAAGGGAGTAGCACAGCTAAGGAAAAGGGGGAAAAAAATGGCAGACTGCATTGTTTGGCGACCCCCGTGAAATGGTCGTTCGACCCCAAATGGGGTCCCAACCCACAGGTGGAGAACCAGTGGGGTAAATCAATTTTTTTCGGCCCAGCCTGGCTCACGGGGTTATCGTTGTGGGGAAACTTGGAGGAGGATAGAGGATTAAATACATTCCCTTGCCTTATTGATAAAAGTAATCAAGGCGGGATAGATAAGTAAATAAATAAGCCTTTGTGAGGTTGGCCCATCTGACTCAGATACGCTCTTTTGTTGATTCAGCCCACGTCCCTTTCTCTCCCCCTTCAGGTTGACGGGCAATGAGCCCCTGACCATCCTCCCTCTCACCACAGAGATGGAGGAAGCCGCCATCAAAGCCCACTACAACGTGTGCGACCGTCTGAAGCTGGAAAAGAAGCAACGCCGGATGTGCCGCAGAGACCCCGGCGTGGCTGAGACCCTCATGGAAGCCATTAGCATGAGTGCGCTGGAATGCCAGTATCAATTCCGCTTCGAGAGGTGGAATTGCACCCTGGAGGGGCGCTACAGGGCCAGCCTGCTGAAGAGAGGTTAGTGGGAGTCCTCTACTTACCACCGGAGGAGGAGGAGGAGGAGAAATGTAGGGTGATCTCATAGCTTGGTGGTTTTCTTGCAGATCTTTCATGACCCAACTAAGGAACACTATCAGTGCTAGAAAGGGGATAATGGTTTGCAGGGAAGAAGAAGAGGAGAAGGAGGAGGAGGAGGAGGAGGAGGAGGAAGGAGGAGGAGGAGGAGGAGGAGGAGGAGGAGGAGGAGGAGGAGGAGAAATGTAGGGTGCTCTCATAGCTTGGTGGTTTTCTTGCAGATCTTTCATGACCCAACTAAGGAACATTATCAGTGCTAGAAAGGGGATAATGGTTTGCAGGGAAGAAGAAGAGGAGAAGGAGGAGGAGGAGGAGGAGGAGGAAGGAGGAGGAGGAGGAGGAGGAGGAGGAGGAGAAATGTAGGGTGCTCTCACAGCTTGGTGGTTTTCTTGCAGATCTTTCATGACCCAACTAAGGAACACTATCAGTGCTAGAAGGGGGATAATGGTTTGCAGGGAAGAAGAAGAGGAGAAGGAGGAGAAGGAGGAGGAGGAGGAAGAGGAGGAGGAAGAGGAGGAGGACTGTGGGGTCCTTGGTGTTATCTGAAATTAATTGTTTTCTTGCAGATGTTTCATGGCCCAACTAGGTAGCATCACCAGTGCTAGAAATGAGGGGAGGGTCTTTCTGATATTCCTTGACTTACAACCGTTCATTTAGTGACTGGTTATGACCAATCCCCAAAAGGGGATTTACGACCCGGATTCGAAATTCAGAAGGTTGGGCCCCCTCTGCAGTGAACTTTGTGTACTTGGTAACACACCATATCCTCAGCCGTTTATAACATCCCGCGGTCAAGGGACTGCATTTTACAATGGTCTTGCTCAAAATTGTCACCTACTTTTCGTTTTCAGCAAAACTGCACCCTTTGTTTCACCTAACCACCATGTGTTTGCTTAATGACTGCTACAAAAAGGTTACAATTTTTAGTCGCTTAGGTGACCAACCTGTTTCGGGACTGCTACAAAAAATGACTGTAATGGGAGCACTTGATTACAGTCATTTGATGAGGACTCTCTGTAATCAACTGTTTCTTGACCTTGGCTACTTTAAGATATGTGGATTTCAAATGGGAATTTTGGGAGTTGAAGTCCACCTGTCTTAAAGCATCCTGGCTGGGGAATTCTGGGAGTCGAAGTTCATCCATCTTCAAGCATGATGGCTGAGGAATTCTGGGAGCTGAAGTCCACCATCTTCAAGCATAATGACTGAGGAATTCTGGGAGCTGAAATTCACCATCTCCAAGCATACTAGCTGAGGAATTCTGGGAGTTGAAGTCCACTCATATTCAAGAATGCTGGCTTAGGAATTCTGGGACTTGAAGTCCACCCATCTTCAAACATGCTGATTGGGGAATTCTGGCAGATGAAGTCAACCTACCTCCAAGCATGCTTGCTGAGGAATTCTGGGTGTTGAGGTCCATCCATCTCCAGGGATGTTTGTTGAGGAATTCTGGAAGTCCACCCATCTTCAAACATGCTGACTGGGGAATTCTGGGAGTTGAAGTCCATCCATCTCCAAGCATGCTGGCTGAGGAATTCTGGGACTTGAAGTCCACTCATCTTCGCATACTGGTTGGGGAATTCTGGGAGTGGAAATCCACCCATCTTAAAGCATGTTGGCTGGGGAATTCTGGGAGTTGAAGTCCACCCATCTTAAAGCATGATGGCTGGGGAATTCTGGGAGTTGAAGTCCATCCATCTTCAAGCTTGCTGACTGGGGAATTCTGGGAGTTGAAATCCACCAATTTTCAAGCATGCTGGCTGAGGAATTCTGGGAGTTGAAGTCCATCCTTCTTAAAGCTTGCTGGCTGAGGAATTCTGGGAGTTGAAGTCCACCCATTTCCAAGCATGCTTGCTGGGGAATTCTGGGCGTTGAAGTCCACCCATCTCAAAATGGTCAGACCTGGGCAGTACCGCTCTAAGAGAGAACTTCGTTGTGCTAACAGCGTTGTCGTCTTCCTCCTCAGGGTTTAAGGAAACTGCCGTCCTTTACGCCATCTCTTCGGCGGGGCTGACCCACGCCATGGCCAAAGCCTGCAGCGCTGGACGTATGGAGCGCTGCACTTGCGACGAGGCCCCTGACCTGGAGAACCGTGAAGCATGGCAGTGGGGCGGATGTGGGGACAATCTCAAATACAGCAACAAGTTTGTCAAAGAGTTCCTTGGGAAGAAGTCCAACAAGGATCTGAGAGCTCAGGTGGACTTCCACAACAATTTGGTCGGGATGAAGGTAAGTGCCCATGATGGTTGCAGGCTGTAGCTGTGGAGAAGTAGGTCCTTCTTGAGGGACTGGGAAGAGCGCTAGGTAAAGATGGTTGAGGGCCACCAAAAATCTAGTGGGAGAAATGGTTGGCTGAGCATTCTGCTATGATGAAAGAGCAGGAGAAAGGAACCTTGGAAGACATGGATAATGTTTAGCTAGATTCTTCATGCAGCTCATCTTCATCATTTGTTGATTCACGATGTGCCTTCAAGTCAGAATTGACTCTTGGCAAATACCTAGTTAGATGTTCTCCAGGAGAATCTGGTCCTTCAGGTCTTCTAATGGTAGACCTATGGCTGCTTTGAGTCTTCTCCTCCTGTTCTTTCTCCTTCTCCTTCTCCTCATCCTCCCCCTCTTCTTCTCTTCCTCGTCCTCTTCCTCTTCCTCCTCCTCCTCCTTTTCTTCTTCTTCTTCTTCTTCTTCTTCTTCTTCTTCTTCTTCTTCTTCTTCTTCTTCTTCTTCTTCTTCTTCTTCTTCTTCTTCTTCTTTTCTTCTTCTTCTTCTTCTTCTTCTTCTTCTTCTTCTTCTTCTTCTTCTTCTTCTTCTTCTTCCTCCTCCTCCTCCTCTGCCTCCTCCCCCTCTCCTCCTGCTCCTCCTCCTTCTTTTCTCCTCCTCCTCTTCTTCTCTTCCTCCTCCCCTCCCCCCCTCTTCTTTTCTTCCTCTTCCTCTTCCTCCTCCTCCTCCTTTTCTTCTTCTTCTTCTCCTCCTCCTCCTCTTCTTCTCCTTCTCCTCCTCTGCCTCCCTCTCCTCCTCCTCCTCCTCCTCCTCCTCCCCTCCTCTTTTTTCTCTTCTTCTTCTTCTTCTTCTTCTTCTTCTTCTTCTTCTTCTTCTTCTTCTTCTTCTTCTTCTTCTTCTTCTTCTTCTTCTTCTTCTTCTTCTTCTTCTTCTCTCCGCCTCCTCCTCCTCCCCCCTTTTTCCCTCCCCTTCCCCCTTCCTCCTCCTCCCTCCCCCTTCCTCTTCCTCTTCCCCTCTTCCTGCTCCCTCCCCCCAGCTGGCTTCCAACAAACAAATTCAATGGAGAAAGCCCACCTCACTTAAGGATCGTGTGATTCCCTTAACAATTGCAGTGATTTGCTTAATCCCAGTGGCAAAAAAAAAAAAAGATCACAAAATCAGATACTTCACCAACACCTTGCTTAGCATCGGAATTCTGCTCCCCATTGTAGTCACAAGTCAAGGACCGGCTATGGTACCTATGCCAATGTTTGCTTCTCAGTTTCTCGTCCTGTCTTGAAGTTGCTAACTGCAGGAGCATCTTTCAGTCTGCAGGAGTTTCTGCCATTATTGTATGGAAGGAATTCCTCCTGTCAATCATAAATACTGCAGTGAGCCTTGATTACAAGAAGTCCCCTGACTTATGACTACAACTGAGCCCAGATTTTTTTTGTTACTAAGTGAGATACTTGTTATGTAAATTTTGCTGCATTTTATGACCTTTCTTGCAGTTGTTAAGTGAGTAACATGGTTGTTAAGTGAAGCTCATTGACTTTGCTTGTCAGACGGTCACAAAAGGGGATCACGTGACCCCAGGACACTGCAACCGTCATAAATAGGAGTCGATTACCAAGCGTCCGAATTTTGATCACCTGACCGAGTGGATGCTGCAATGGTCATAAGTGTGAAAAACAGTTCTAAGTTTTCAGTGCTGTTGTAAATCAAACGGTCACTAAACGAATTATTAAGTCGAGGACTACCTGTATTGGTCTGGGGGTTCTGCATCCAATTCCACAGTAGTTGAATTGAAGCCCACCCAATTTAAAATTTCCTCCAATGAAAGCTCAGCTCTTCTCAGGATTAAGGAATTTTGGCAACGCTCCACAGAGATGGAGTTAAAAAGTCAGTTTTAATGAAGCTTAAAAGAGCCCCAGGAGAGAGTCTTTTTTCCTTTTTAATTAAAGCTTTTTCTGAACCTCTAGCTGCCAGAACTGTGCACTAATTCGCACTAAGACTTTTCATTAAGGGGGTACAAAGGAGAATGTGGTCAAAAAAAGAGGGGGGGGATGGAGGAAAAAAGAGAATCACAGCAAGAAAAGAAGGAAAGGAAGAATGCAGAGAAGAGCAACAAAGATGATTAGGGGGCTGGAGGTTAACATATATAAAGAACGGTTGCTGGAATTGGATCTGTCTAGTTTAATGAAGAGAAGGACGAGGGGAGACATGATAGCAGAGTTCCAGTATCTCAGGGGCTGTCCCAAAGAAGAGGGAGTCAAGCTATTCTCCAAAGCGCCTGAAGGCAGGACAAGAAGCAACGGATGGAAACTAACCAAGGAGAGAAGCAACCTGGAACTAAGGAGACAATTTCCTGACAGTGGAATAACTCCAGAAGTTGCCGGTGCTTCATCATTGGAGATTTTAAAGAAGAGACGGAACAACCATTTGTCTGATATATTATAGGGTTTCCAGCTTGCGCAGGGGGTTGGACTAGAAGACCTCCAAGATCCCTTCCAACTCTGTTATTCTATTATTCTGAATAAAATAGAAAACAATCACTGGGTTTCATAACACTTGTGTCTCATTCTTCCTGCTCTTTAATCCCTTCTTCTCCTGCCCCGAACGGCTCCGATGTAAAGAGGCAAAATTGCTTTTTAAAAATCTGATCCCTATAACAAAGCCAGCCCCCCCCTCCCCCACCCCTTAAAGTATAGGTTTTGCAGAAGTCCTGCTAACTAATTAGCTCACTTTGCATGCCAGACAAGCTGGTCTTGGCACTGGGGGTTGAAATCCATACGGTAAACAGATGGGGGGGGGGGGGTTAATCTGCTCTCTGCCAGCTTGCCATCCGAGACCAAGAATGTGCAAAAAAAAAAAAAAAAAAAAATTAAAATTAATAAAAATAGAGAAGTCAGGAGGAATCTGTCCAGACAGATTGCAGCACTTTGTCAAATGTTGGCCCTCAGCAAAGCTGCATTATCCGAAGAAAATTTTTACATTGCAGAAATTCAAAAGCAAGCTTCATTCAGGAAAAGCAAAACAATTCAGGGAGTCCTCCACTTACGACCATTTGAAAAAAAAGGGACCGTTTTCCACACTTACGACCTTTGCAGCATCCCCATCGTCACCTGATCAAAATTCAGATGCTTGGCAACTGACTCATACTTATGACGGTCGCAGTGTCCCGGGGTCACGTGATTCCCTTTTGCGATCTTCTGACAAGCAAAGTTAATGGGGAAGCTGGATTTGGTTAATGACCGTGTGATTTACTTAGGAACGGTGGCAAGAAAAGTTGTAAAATGGGACAAAACTCACTTAACGACTGTCTCACTTAGCAACAGAAATTTGGGGTTGAATTGTGATTGACAAAGATGCCCTATTTGCCCATCCTTGATGTAGTCCAGTCCAAACCCAGGTCCAAAAATTCACACTCACACCTAAGTCTCCTGGACTCACCTGTGTGTAATGGGGTGGCTATATACATTTGTTTAATAAGTAAATAAATTAAAAGGAAGTTTTGGGAAATATAAGCCAGTGAATTGGACATGGACTTTTCTAAAGAAAAGAAGAAACAGGGGTAACGTGATAGCAGTGTTCCAATATCTCAGGGCCTGCCCCATAGAAGAGGCAGTCAAGCTATTCTCCAAAGCGCCTGAAGGAAGGACGAGAAGCAACAGATGGAAACTCATCAAGGAGAGAAGCAACCTGGAACTAAGGAGAAACTTCCTGACAGTGAGAACAATTAACCAGTGGAACAACCTGCCTCCAGAAGCATGAGATGGTATAGGTTCTCCCGCTTGAGTGGGGGGCTGGACTATATGACCTCCAAGGTCCCTTCCAGCTCTGTTCTATTCTAGACTTCTAATTTTTAGAGCAAGTGCAGAACAGAAAAAAGCGGGAGAACAGTTTGGCTGATAACTGGGAATACGAGAGTTAATCCTTGATTTATGACTGGTCTCTAAGTCTTTCAAAATTATAATGGAACCCCAAAAAAGATACTTGTGACCCAGATTTGAAATTATGCTGAGGACCTCCCCAGTTACATGATCACATTTGGGGCAGGTTAGCAACCAGTCTTCCTTCCTTCCTTCCTTCCTTCCTTCCTTCCTTCCTTCCTTCCTCCTCCTCCGCCTTCCTCTTTCTTTCTTTCTTTCTTTCTT
Source organism: Crotalus tigris (assembly GCF_016545835.1). Taxonomy (NCBI): domain Eukaryota; kingdom Metazoa; phylum Chordata; class Lepidosauria; order Squamata; family Viperidae; genus Crotalus; species Crotalus tigris. The sequence goes on from NW_024097821.1 coordinate 857,135, forward strand.
TCTTTCTTTCTTTCTTTCTTTCTTTCTTTCTTTCTTTCTTTCTCTTCCCCCCCTCCCCCCTCCCCCCCCTCCCTCCCTCCCTCCCTCCCTCCCTCCCTCCCTCCTTTCTTTCTTTCTTTCTTTCTTTCTTTCTTTCTTTCTTTCTTTCTTTCTTTCTTTCTTTCTTTCTTTCTGCCATCCATCTCAAAACAAAATGACTATGGGTGGCTTTACAACTCTTTGCACGTCACGTGATCCTGTTTTATAATGTTTTTTTGTTGGAAGCTCACACTTACCAAACGGATCCGTACGGACACTGTGTTCGCTGTGCATTTGCTTAAAGAACATGGTGACTCACGTTATGACCACAGCAAAATAAATAAATAAAATTGGGTTGACCTGCTTTACGAACGGTAAGGTTTATATGGCCGCCATTTTGTGATCGATTGCAGCTCTAGAGCGAGGAGTATCTGTAATCGTAAGCATTTTGTGCTGGAATGTTTTTGCCCTGGCTTCTCTTTCAGAGATTCTGTCGCCTTGTTTCCTCTGCAGGTCATCAAAGCTGGAGTGGAGACCACTTGTAAATGCCACGGGGTGTCCGGCTCATGCACCGTCCGGACGTGTTGGCGCCAACTCTCTCCGTTCCATGAGATCGGCAAGCAGCTCAAGCAGAAATACGAGGTAGCCCTCAAGGTGGTGAGCACCACCAACGAGGCCACGGGAGAAGGAGACATCTCGCCGCCGAAAAAATCAGTCCTGGGTCACGGCGACCAAATCCCCAGGACTACAGATCTGGTTTATCTTGACGACTCTCCAAGCTTTTGCTTGACCAGTCGGTTCTCCTCCGGGACATCTGGACGGAAGTGTTACAAAGACAAGAACTGCGACAGCATCTGCTGCGGACGGGGGCACAACATCCAAAGCCGCGTGGTCACTCGCCCATGCCAATGTCAAGTCCGCTGGTGCTGTTACGTGGAGTGTAAGCAGTGTACTCAAAGGGAGGAGGTTTACACCTGCAAGGACTGAAGGACGGTTGTCCGGTGAGCCCCGATTTCAGAGACAGGACCCCCTTGCCCCCTTCTTGGAGACAAAGACAGGGGACATCCAGTGAGATGGCTGAGTGCTACACCCTGATATGATGGAAGCACTTTGAGGGGTTCCATGTCTTGCTGATCCTGCCAAGAGATTGTGGACGCCCACACCACTGGGAAGACCCCTTGCGATGACCAAGATGTGGCTTGGAGACAGAATTCTTTCTCTTCTTGACGAGGGCTGAATTGTCCACCTTGGTCCTTCCGTGTCCCCCTCCTGCAAATTCTCTTGGACCTGGATGGTCCCACTTCATTCTGGAGGAACCCTACCCTCCTGAAGGCCTTCAACTGCAGAAAATGTGCTAGGGAGAAGTGGGCCCTAGAAGGATTTTTTAAAAAGTAATTTATGGAGCTTCTGGGCTCCACGTTCCCATTAGCCATCGAGGTCATTGCAGAAGGACTGTTCCTCAACCCTCCTTCTAACGCTTTGTTGTAGCAGATGGTGAAGATCTTGGTTTTTGTTTGTTTTTTAATTTTACTCCTATTTCCTCCTTGTGCACCCTCAACCTCTGTTTTTTTGCTCTCTTTTGCAATCTACTTGGTGAATTTGGAAAACCACTAGAGACAAAACGAGCCTGCGCTCTTTTCAACCAGCTTTTTGACTCCTTTTGTGATTTAATTAGGAACATGGGTTTCTTCTTCTTTCTTTTTGCCCCAATTTCTCTTCTTATGACTTCAGTTGGCACCTGAAAGCTGCTTTGAAACCAGCGTGACGCCCTGGCTGTGAATGCAATTTGGCACTTCGCCTTTGGGAAAATGGAGAAAGCGCCTCGCCTTTGAGACGGTGATGCGGCTTTGATTTGATTTTCCCACGTCTGGATCACGGCGTCCAAGAATGCGTGTCTCTTGAGGATCACGTTTCACCCGCCTTTATCCGTGCCAATGATATTCTCTGGGGCCAATGAAAAGCCTGTTGCTTTTTTTTTTTTTTAAAGGGGGCAAAAATTACTTAAACCACTAGAAAGCTGCACGTTAGACGTAAAAAGAGAGCAGCCGATGCATATATATATAGGTCTTTGGTTGTTCGGGTTTTCTCCTGCGTAAAATTGGAAGTGTCTTGACGATGTTTCGACTAAGTCCCATTCGTCATCTTCAGGCTGGTGTTTTCAGCTTCGTGCTTCGAGGAGCACGAAGACCACACATTGCTCCTCGAAGCACGAAGCTGAAAACACCAGCCTGAAGATGACGAATGGGACTTGTCGAAACGTCGCCAAGACACTTCCAATTTTACGCGGGAGAAAACTCGAACAACCAAAGACCTACATACAACACCCGCGAAAACCTCAGAAAACAACACACACACACACACACACACACACACACACACACACACATATATATATATATATATATATATATATATATATATATATATGGAGAAATATTAAAGTGGCAGATTGGATCACTAGTACAGCTAGTTCTCAACTTACGATTGTTTAGTGACCATTCAAAGTTACAATGGCATTGAAAAAAAGTGACTTAGAGCCATTTTTCATACTTATGACCGTTTTAGCATCCTGGGGTCACGTGATCCCCTTTTACAACCTTCTAATAAACAAAGTCAATGGGGGAAGCCAGATTCGCTTAACGACCGTGTTACCAACTTAATAACTGCAGTGATTCACTTAACAACCGTGGAAGGTCATCAAACAGGGCAAAATTCACTTAACAAGTGTCTCACATGAATTTTGGGCACAATTGTGGTCGTAAGTTGAGGACTACCTGTGCAAATGTGATGGTCCACACAGCATTCTTCTGATGTGAATTTGGGAATATTACAACTATGCAACTTTTTATTTTATTTTTTTTCCCTTCAAGATGGGATTTGGATGAACAGCTGATGAATTCCTGGGTGAGTCGTCCATGCTTGATGGACAGTGATTTTAAAACTGGTCCAAGAGTTGCATTTTTTTTTTTTGTTGTTGTTGTTGTTCTGGGTAATTGCAATTTGATCCTTTGGAGGAGTGGAACAGAAATCTTAGAATATAGAATAAGGGACTTTAGAAGTTATCTACTCCACCTCTCTGCCTGAGCACGTTTCTTGCACGTTCTCCTCCGGGAAATCACCCCTGTTGCTCTCAGACCCAATTTTAGGGGCATTTTGAACAAAATAATAATAATAATAATAATAAAAACAACAACGGTAGCCTCTTCTATCAAAGCTGTCCTTCTGGGGAATAGGATGGTCTTGGAGGAGACAATAAGACCGGGAGAAGAAGGATGAGATGGTGGCTTGGTTTCAAAGCTGGTGGGATGGTTTTGAGATGGTGGAGAACGTTTTATGGATTAAAAGAGTGGTGACTGAAAAAATGGAAGATAGCTCCTAGCTTTGGGACATCGCTTGTAACTGGTATGAAATATCCAAGAACTGGTGTCTGCTTTGATGGTCTGGCATCGGACCATTCCTGAAGCTACATGCCCAAGAATCTCCTCGCCTAACGGACCGTCTCCGTAGCGCCGTGCAACTGATGGAAAAAAACCAAGCCAAGACTCTAAAAGAGTCTTTATTATTATTATTATTTCAAGGGTGGGATATGAATCTATCTAGATAGATTCCGACACCTAGATCTAAATATTGAACATTTTATTTATTAAGCTTTTCAAAAGTTTTTATGGTTTCCATGTGGTATTATGAAATGGGGCCTCTCGTTTGGACATGTGAGCGTTTGTCGCCTCCCCCCCCCTTTTTTTTTTTTTTGCACGCTGGTATTTGAACCCGGATTCCCGAAGGGGATCTTTCATTTTTTCCAACACTGCAAGCCTGACCTTTGAGCAAACTGCAGCTTCATTTTTCTTATATATATTCTGATAAATGTTATTTGGAAAGGGAGGGTTTCTGAGCCACTGGCTTTGGAAGACTCTGGTTTTCATTTAGCTAAGCCCAGCGGTGGGTCCTGTTTTGTAGAAGGAAACTCGATGTTTTTGCTGCTGTTGGAACAGCTCACCTCCAGGGGCTGGGGGAGGTTTGGAAAGAAATGGGGAAGGGGGGAAAACTGGAGTCCTTGTGGAGTCCTGGGTGCTCTCTGAGGCTCATGGTTTTCTTGCGGATGTTTTGTTACCTAACTAAGTTAGCACTGATGACGTTGCCTAGTTGCGTCATTAAATGTTTGCAAGAAAATCACCAAGCTCAGAGACCAAGGACCCCACAATCCTTCCTCCCCTTCATCTTCTTCCTCCTCCTCCTCCTCCTCCTCCTCCCTCCCAGAAACACCTGTTCCTTCTAACACTGATGGCGTTCCCTAGTTGGAACAGGAAACATCTGCAAGAAAACCATCCAACTCAAAGAGCACCAAGGACCCCACAATTCTTCTCCTCCTCCTCCTTCTCCACCACCACCTCCACCTCCACCACCAACACCAACACCACCTCCTCCTCCTCCTCCTCCCATAAACACCTGTCCTTTCTAGCACTGATGACGTTCCCTAGTTGGATCATGAAACATCTGCAAGGAAACCACAAAGCTCAGAGAGCACCAAGGACCCCAAAGTTCAGTCCTGATCAACAAATATTCTTATCTCTCAGTAAATAGATCTTGTTTTGGGCTACAGTCTTCATCTCTAGAGGATCAGGGTGGAGAAGAAGTCCCAAATTCCCTTTTCCTGTTAGTGGGAGTATTCTTGGGCAGTTGGTCAACCAGAGATATCCAAAATGGGGCAATCCTTCTGTGCACCAGATCCCTCTGTCCATTATTGGAAATTATGGAAAGATGGTGACTTCATAAGCCACTTGCCCACTGCAGCTTCTCAGCCATGGGAAATCTTGATGTAGTTTTTTTGTTTGATAAGATGGAGAGTAATTTTTCCTCTTGGCCATTATCTTAGATACCTGGCCTAAAGATGGCTTTAAAAAGAACTTGCAATCTTGAAGGTTTTTTAAAGCTCATGGGGTTTTAGCCATGTCATCTCAGTTTGAAGATGATCTTGCTTGATTTTTGAAGGCCGTGTCTGAAATACAGGTAGACCTTGACTTGCCACCGTTCGTTTAGTGACCGTTCAAAGTTACAACGGCACAGAAACACGTGACTAATGACCGTTTTACACAGTTATGACCTTTGCAGCAACCTCAGGGTCACGTGATCAAAATCCAGACGCTTGGCAACTGACTCGTATTTACGATGGTTGCAGTGTCCCCGGGTCATGGGATCCCCTTTTGCGAAATTCTCACCAGCAAAGTCAGTAGGGGAAGCCAGATTCACTTAACGACCGGGTAACTAACTTATCAACTGCAGTGATTCACTTAACAACTGTGGAAACAAAAGTTGTAAAATGGGGCCAAACTCACCTAACATGTCTCACTTTACAACGGAAATCTTGGGCTCAGTTGCGGTGGTAGGTTGAGGACTTACCTGTATTGACTAAGGCTCACCAAAGAATGCTCACATCCTATCCAGTTAAGATCCTGGTTTAATCTGTTCTGATGTTCTGCAGATGCCATTGCTATCAGCTCTATGGATTGACCTTGCATTTAAGTTTCTCCTTCTAGCACAATCATAGTTTGGAATTTTTTGTTAATTTGTTAAATAGGCAAACAGGCCATCATCTCACGTCGCTCATTATCAGAATTAATTTGAGGGAACTAGGTTACCGGAAGTTGAATATAAGTCTCATAAATAAATAAATAAGTCTCATAAATAAAACCAGGGAGATGATGGCTTGCTGTAACTTTCTTTCTCTAAAACACTATTTCTCAATCTTGGCAATTTTAAGATGGGTGAAATTCAATTCCCAGAATTCCCCAGTCAGCGTGAGTGGACCAACTCCCAGAATTCTGCATGCTGGCTGAGAAATTCTGGGAGTTGAAGTCCTCCCCTCTTAAAGGATGGCTGGCTGGGGGATTCTGGGAGTTGAAGTCCTCCCCTCATAAACCATGGCTGGCTAGGGGATTCTGGGAGTTGAAGTCCTTCCCTCTTAAAGCATGCCGGCTGGGGGATTCTGGGAGTGGAAGTCCTGCCCTCTTAAAGGATGGATGGCTGGCTGGGGGATTCTGGGAGTTGAAGTCCTCCCCTCTTAACCCATGCCAGCTGGGGGATTCTGGGAGTGGAAGTCCTCCCATCTTAACGCTGCTAAGTTTGAGAAACCTTGTTTAAGATAAGCTTGCAATCTTGGAGCAATTATATCCCCCCCTCCAAGGCTTGACACAAATCTCTCCTTGGAGGAAACAACCAATTGATGAAATTCACACAACCTGTTAAACCAAGATCATCAAACATAGTTATTTCTGGTGTTCACCATAACTAAATTAAGCAGACAGGGTGAGTTTGCATTGGCAGCTAAGCCAGCAACAAATTAAACACCATGAAAATGTGCTCAGCTGCCAGGTCTGCACCCAACCCAGTTAGCATGTTGTGTGAACCAGGCTGGTGTCAAATGTTTAAAAATGCAACCCTGGATTGCCGAAATGAGGCTTATTCTAACCAGTAGGCATAAGGTAGTCATAGGTAGTCCTCAACTTACAACAGTTCATTTAGTGACCATTCAAAGTTATGACAGCACTGAAAAAAGTGACATGACCATTTTCTATACTTACGACCGTTGCAGCATCCCCAGATCACGTGATCAAAATTCAGATGCTTGGCAACTGACTCATATGATGGTCGCCGTGTCCCGGGCTCACGCGATCCCCTTTTCTGACAAGCAAAGTCAATGGGGAAGCTGGATTCACTTAACGACCGCGTGACTAACTTCACAACTGCAGTGATTCGCTTAACAACCATAAAATGGGGCAAAAGTCATTTTAACAACTGTCTCGCTTAGCCACAAAAATGTGTGGCCTAAGTTGTGGTTATAATTTGAGGACTACCCTTATTGAAAGGCTGTTGGCTACGATGTTGAACTATAGTGTAATCATAAAATACTGTTTTTATATATAGTGCAAGAGATTGGCAATCCTCACAGTCTGTACTGCACGTGTGTGCAAGGGGAGAGGCGAAGGTGTGGACGAACTACTGAACAGGGTGGGGTGTGGGTTTTGTATAGTTACGCACGCACTGAAGCCAGAGTGTTTCTGTAAGTATTTTTTAAAAAGTATTTATGTGAATTTTAAAGCAGATAGTGTTGCTTTCCTCTTCTGTGTTGTAAATATTAAGGTTTATTCTCCTGTGGTTATATATATATATATATATATATATATATATATATATATATAGTATTGAGGCACATGCATTCTATGTAAATTCTCAACAGGTAATTCTCGACTTACTACCATTCCTTTAGTGACCGTTGAAAGTTAAAACGGCACACAAAAAAACGACTTACAACAGTTTCTCACACTTACGACCGTCCCCAAAGTCAGGTGCTGGGCAACTGACTCGTATTTATGATGGTCCCAGGGTCACGTGATCCCCTTTTGCTACTTTCGACCAGCAAAGTCAATTGAGGAAGCCAGATTCACTTAACAACCGCGTTGCTAACTTAATAACCGCGGTGATTCACTTAACAACTGTGGCAAGAAAAATAGTAAAATAGGGCAAAACAACGTATGTCTCATTTAGCAACAGAAATTTGGGGCTCATTTGTGGTCGTAAATCGAGGACTACCTGTATAATCTCCATGCTATTAACTTTCTCCACCACATCCCTTTTGAAATCTTTGTAGCAAAGCCTCTGCAAAGGTCAAAAAAGTCAAAGCTGTTTTATTTATGTGTGTTGATCACACACAGTTGTGATCCCTTCTTAACTTTTGGGATCATAGCCTGCTTAAGAACCTTGTTTGGCAATCTCGGCAATTTCCTGAGGTATGGACTTCGACTCCCAGAATTCTCACTAGTGGCCATATTGGCTGTGGAATTCTGGGAGTTGAAGTCCACCCATCTTAAAAAGGGCTAAGGTTGGGAAACCCTGCTGTACTGAAATGGCACAGTGCCAATCAACCTTAAAGATGGGTGGACTTCAATTCCCAGAATCCCCCAGCCATGGCATCTTTCAAAAGAATTCTGGGAGTTGAAGCATCTGGAATCTATGAAGTCTGATCCCTGATTTGATATGGTATGGATCCCTCCAGGAATGTGTGGGAAATCCATAGCTTATTGGATTGGATTAGCTATTTTTCATCCATGCTTCTTCCTGTCTAGCTTTAGAATTAGAATTAGAATAATAGAATAGAATAGAATAGAATAGAATGACAGAGTTGGAAGGGACTTTGGAGGTCATCTAGTCCAACCCCTGCTCAAGCAGGAAACCCTATACCATTTCAGCCAAATGGTCATCCAATCTCTTCTTAAAAACTTCCAGTGTTAGAGCATTCACAACCTCTGGAAGCAAGTTGAGGCAAGCTTTGACCAACAATAAGGTTGACAATCTGAACTCATGGGGTGATTGATCCATGAAAGGTATGGACACCAGAGAGGACATTTGACCTCTGGAACTGATCAATTCCAACAAATAGATCCTAAAAATTGTTCACTTTTCTTTGCTGTCTTAAACTGGGGTTTATGAAGGTGGGACTTTGAGATGCTTCTGGAGTTCCACCTCCAAAACCATCATCTAACCTGGTCCATGATGGGAACTGTGCCTCAGCCTCATTTGAGGAGCTCCAGAACCTATATAGAATTTACTGAGTAATCCACTTTGGTTACTTATTTCTAAGTTGGTGATCCTCCAGAAACCTCGTAGCGTTCAAGTGGTTACATCTGGATCAGAAGGGTGTGCGTGGATTTTTGTAAATGATCTAACTTTGTGGTTGCCTTGCAAAGGTTGGATGAGAAGAACACACAAAAGTGTCCTCATCTTCCCCTGAAATAGCTAAAGAGAAAGTGAAAAGTGTGAGCTGATGTGAATGTGCCATTTAATGTGTGCAATAAATCCTAAATCTCTTTATCGGTCAGATATAAAACAGAGAATTATAGGGTTGGAAGGAACCTTGAAGGTTTTCTAGTCCAACATCTGCTCAAAGCATCCTGGTCAAATGGTTGCCCAGTCTGTTTTTGGAAATGATGAAGATCTCACAATTTTAGGAGACAAGCTGACATATATTTATGGTTCATCATGGCCCATCTGTCTCCTAGGTAAGCCTATTGTGACTCCACAAGACCTACTTTAAGAGGGATTGTCCTTAAGTTGGAAGGGACCTTGGAGGTCTTCTAGTCCTTATGGTTTCTTGGCTTCTAGACCAGTGCCTTCAACCACTACGCCACATGGAAATGGTCTCACAGTATGTGGGACCCATTCCTTTTGATAAGCAACCTATGTTGCCTTTGGCTTTGAGACTCCAAGACACCCTATATAGAGGCCAAAAAACTCCAGAACTGGATGAACACCATTTGAACCCAAAACTTGTTCCACCATCCATGTAAATTTGGGGAAGGTCCTAAGGTGATGTTTTTCTCAGCCTAGATCCCTCAGCTTTTTTGATAGTTCCAGTTCTAGACAAATCATCAATGGACAGTCAAAATTTCTAGATCCGGAAGGTAGATTCAGGTTGGTTGGAAAAGACAAAAAAGTTGCTTTTTCAAAAGGCAACTGGAATTCCTTTGTTTTCCCTTGAAGATGTTTTGCTTTTCATCCAAGAAGCTTCTTCAGTTCTTCAGAGCTGAAGAACCTTTTTGGATGAGAAGTGAAATGTTTTCAAGGAAAAAAACCGAGAAAGTCCAGCTGACTTTTGAAAAAGCAACTTTGGGATAACCATGACCTGGATGGCTGAGAATCTCCATAGATGTTCTCCTAAGAATTCTCAGTGGAATTTGTCATCTTATTTAATGCTTATTTCAGTGCTTTTTACAACTTGGGCCTACAAGAAGACCAGTTTTCTAGGCTACTGTTCCATAGCCATCTTGTAGGATTCTGTTTTTGGTATGCGTTGATTCTTCCCCCCCCCTTCAAAATTGTATCGGGGGCTTGCTCGCTTTTATTGGTCACTTACCCCAAGTCTTGTCAAAGCACCATGAATGTGGACTTGAAGATGGGTTGCACGCACTTGTGAATGGAGTTCCTTCTAAGGAACCAACATATGAAGGGTTTGTAGTATTTTATTGTCTGCGAATTTTGGGGTGTTTAATGCTTTGTAAGGTAGCCTAAATTATTTTCACTCTACCTCATATGTACAGCTTATAGGTATAAATCAGATTCTTGAGTGACTGTGGAGAATGTATTTAAGTTATTTAACAACTTGGTATAACAAAGGAGAACAAAGGAGACAATAAATGTATTTTAAATTATATATTTGTGAGTTTGTGTTCTATGTGGTTGAGGTGGGACCATTTTTACAACTTAAGGAAATTTTGCCCGGAAGGAAAAAAAAAAAGTATGCTCAATTTTTAAGACAATACTTCTTAACTTGAAAATGGGGTGGACTTCAAACCCCCAGAATTCTCCAGTTAGCAGGAGGAATTCTGGGAACTGAAGTCCACCCATCATCAGGCTGCCAAGATTGAGAAACATTGTTCTAGGCCAGAGGTGAGGAACCTTGGCTCTTTTATGATTTGTGGACTTCAACTCCCAGAATTCCTGAGGCAGCATGGCTGGTTCAGGAATTCTGGGAGTTGAAATCCACCCCGCCCCTGTTCTAGGCAATTGAAGAAAAAGAACTCTATTACCATGGTGGATTCCTATTCTAGGTAGAAGGTTGACTAGTTATGGGATATTTAAAGATGACCCATCATGAAAATTGCAAGATACCGGTGCCTGGTTAAGTAGGGGAGCAGTTTGCTAGATTGTACACCTTCTCTAGACCCCACAACACAAAGACAAGATATGTCCCAAAGATGCTTTTGAAAGGCAACTGGATTTTCTTGGTTTTTTTCCCCTTTGAAGATGTTTCACTTCTCATCTTATAAGCTTCTGAAGAACTGAACTGAGAAGCTTCTTGGATGAAACGTCTTCAAGGAAAAAAATGAGGAAGTCCAGTTGTTGGTGTTTTTTTTTTAAAAAAAAGCATCTTTGGGACAACCATGACTTAGATGACAAAATCAAGAAATGAAATTTGCAGCCATAGATTTGGTGGTGGGTATCCATGGGTATCATTGAAAAAGAAGGCTGCATTAACAGAGGGATAGAATCAAGATCACTTGAAGTGTTAATACCACTTTACAAGGCCTTGGTAAGGCCACACTTGGAATAACTGCATCCAGTTTTGGTCACTGCAATGTAAAAAAGATGTTGAGACTCTAGAAAGGGTACAGAGAAGAGCAACTAAGAGGATCAGGGGACTGGAGGCTAAAACATGTAAGGAACGGTTGCTGGAATTGGGTAGGTCTAGTTTAATGAAGAGAAGGACGAGGGGGGACATGATAGCAGTATCTCAGGGGCTGCCCCAAAGAAGAGGGAGTCAAGCTATTCTCCAAGGCAGAAGAAGAAGCAACAGGTGGAAACTAACCGAGGAGACAAGCAACCTAGAACTAAGGAGAAACTTCCTGACAGTTAGAACAATTAACCAGTGGAACAACCTGCCTCCAGAAGCGGTGAATTCTCCAACACTGGAAGTTTTTAAGAAGAGACTGGACAGCCATTTGTCTGAAATGGTATAGGGGCTCCTGCCTGAGCAGGGGGTTGGACTAGATGACCTCCAAGCTCCCTTCCAACTCTGTCCTTCTGTTATTATCACAGAAGCTACAAATGTTTCCTATAACAGAGTTGGAAGGGACCTTGGAGGTCATCTAGTCCAACCCTCTGCTCAAGCAGGAAACCCTATCCCATTTCAGACAAGTGGTTGTCCGATGCCTTCTTAAAAACTTCCAATGTTGGAGCGCCCACAACTTCTGGAGCGAAGTCATTTCATTGATTAATTGTTCTTACTGTCAATTCAAGTTTCTTCTTCAATTGTGGAGAACAGAATTGGTGTTCTGCTCCAACATTTTGAATCCAGCTCAGTTTTGGCTGCAAAGTCCTATTTTTTTCCTCCTACCACGTGTCTGCTTCTTCACGGGAGCACAGGCTCCTGGGCCAAACTTGATCTCCAACAAAGAAGCATTGAAGTCCACTCAACTCATCACCACCTCAGGGAAGTCAACTCTTCCTAAGGTGGACCTGCAACTACGTCAATTTGGGCTTTGCCCAAGTCCTGGCTGGCAGTGAAAGAACAGAACGACAGTTTTGTCTCCTGCCCACCCACCTATCCTTGAGGGGGCTGTTGACACACCGCCTGGCAGGTGAGCACCAGTTAAAGTTTGTGTTGCCACCTCGATCTCTGAAAAAAAAAAAAAAACCTCTTTTTTTCCAAGCTGTCCTTGGAAAAACCTCAAGGACCAGGATGCCCAAAACTTGTGTCTGTCATCAAAGGACTTGTCACCTCAACGTTAGCCAAACAAGTGAGGTCATCCTCTTTCAGAAACCTGTTTCCCCTCCTGATGGTGGAAATTATAACACAGGCACTTCGTCCTCCTGCCAATGTCCTACCCTCTGCAAATCTGGCTTAGCTCCTTCCATGGCATGGAAAAATACATCCCTGAAGCGTTTTAAGCAGCCGTAGGTCCTTCCAACCGCATTGTAAATGCTTCTTAATGAGCCCGGTTGAACTCTAGTCTTTTATTTGCCATCTGCAAATGGGAAGCCCACCCCACCTCACTCTTCCGTCTTGACCTCATCGTTGGTATTACACTGGCCACTCCACTTTGGCTGGAGGTGTAGGAACTAGTAGTTTGCAGAATGAGTGGAAGTTTGACCTGTTTTGAAGACCAGCTTCTAGGAGAAGAGATGGTGGGAGCCGGGGAGGGGAGGCGGAGTGAAAAGGGGGATCAGCCTAGAATCCATATCATAGTCACAAAAGAACTAAGTCTAACTTCCCTTGAGTGCCATTGACCCTTATCTAACTCCTTGCAGGTGCCTGCCTTTAGTTGAGAAGATTCCTGTATGTAGGCTTTCAGCAATCACGCAGTTTAATTGGGCCTTCATGTGTGGACTTGGTCTTTCGCACCTGTCATAGTTAGACTTAGGAACCTGATTTCCAGGATGAAGATGATCCTGCTCTATTCAGGTTAAAAAATCCCCAGAAGGACCACGAAGCCTGGAAGATTCAGACTATGGGATAAATTCTTCCAGGCGCCCAACAGTTCCTAGCCCTGATGATGTTACTACTTTAGTAATGTAACACGTCAAGAAAACCATCAAGCTCAGAGAGCACCAAGGACCCAACAATCCTCTTCCTCCTCCTCCTCCTCCTCTTCCTCTTCCTCTTCTTCTTCCTCCTCCTCCTCCTTTCCACACGCCTAGCACTGATGCCGTTCTATAGTTGGGTCATGAAACGTCTGCAAGAAAACCACCAAACGTGGAGATCAATGAGGATCCCCACAGTCCTTCCTCTTCCTCTTCTTTCTCCTCCTCCTCCTCCTCCTCCTCCTCCTCCTCCTCCTCCTCCTCCTCCTCCCCGCAAATCCCTCTCCTTTCTAGAACTGATGATGTTACCTAATGAGGTCATTAAACATCTGCAAGAAAGCCATCAAGCTCAAATTAGGACCCCTCATTCCAACCTTGAGCTATTTTATTGGTGCTATTTGCTTTAGTGGTTATCCATTGGCTGCTGGGTGCAATTCAAGATGATTTACCACTCCCTGAAGCCCTGTACACAATGAGGCCTGGTTACTTGAGCAAATACAAGTCTTCCATAGCTACTGCCTGACCAATATGAACAGGAAGAGTGGATGTGCTTTGGGTTGCATTGATTAAGTGATGGCCCTTGATGGGACAAAGATGTGGACTTTTCCCCTTTGGGGCAACATATCTCCAGAGATTTTGCATGATCCCCATCTTGACCTGCTTTGGACAAACCTTAAAATGCAATTTAATACAAAACCACAGTATACCAAAAGGAAGGAAAAAAGGAAGGAAGGAGAAAAGGAAGATAAAAGGAAGGAGGAAGAGAAGATGAAAGGGAAAGAAATAAAGAGGGAAGGAAGGAAAATAAAGAAAGAAAGGTAGACAAGGAAGGAAGGAGAGAGGGAAGAAGGAAGGAAAGAAGGAAGGAAAAGAAAAGGGAAAATGAGAGGGAAAGAGAGGGAAGGAAAAGAAATGAAGGAAGAAAGGTATAAAGAGGGAAGGAAGGAAAGAAGGAAGGAAGGAAGGAGAAAGAGGAGGTGAGAGGGAAGAAAGGAGAGAGTAAAGGTGGGAGAGAGGAAGGAAGGAAGAGAGAGAAGAGGGAGGGAGAGAAGGAAGGAGGGAAAGGGAAAATGAGAGGGGAGGAGGGGAGGGAAGGAAGAGGAAGGAAGGAAGGAAGGAGGAAGAGAAGGTGAGAAAGAAGGAAAAAGAGAGTAAAGGGAAGAAGGGGGGAAGGAAGGAGAGAGATGGAGGGAAGGAAGGAAGGAAGGAAAAGAAAGGAAGGAAGAAGGAGAAAGAGAAGATGAGAGAGAAGGAAAAAGAGAGTAAAGGGAGGAAGGAAGGAAGGAAGGAAGGAAGGAAGGAAGGAAGGAAGGAAGGAAGGAAGGAAGGGCCATCTCAGTTCACTACAATCTGGATCTGGCCTTGAACCTCTGCCCACCGAGGACCCCAGGGACCCCAGCCTCACTCTGCAGTCCATAACTACAGACATTTGTTCTTTACACGGGGGTCTCCCCCCATTTTTCTAGCAAGGCTGCTATTTCCTCCTTTCTGTTTTGACCCACCTCTCACGGTTTGCCAGCCCATTCCCCCAAAACCTCTCTGCCTTTCCTTTCACTGGGACTCCCATGTTCCACAGCCTGCCTGCTTTGCATTCAGGGTGGGGTGGGTACGGAGATACAATTCATCCTTTACCCCCCCCCTCCCCCAATCCCCGCCAACAGCCCTAATAAAGCTTGGGAAAGGGCAACCTCCGAAAAATGAGTCATGAGAATTGCTGATCAGGAGAAGCAGCTGTGCTAACACTGACTAAGATGGTTATTAAAAATATTGGCAGGCAAGTAAGGATCTCACACCATCTGAGCAGTCAATTCTTTTTTTCTGTCTTTGTGTGTGTGTGTGTGTGTGTGTGTGGTTGTGTGGAGACTAGAAGGAGCGAAACAATGCAGGGGTTTTTATTTGGAAGGATATTTTTGGGGTCAAGACAAGGCCTGTGGGTTGTTTTTCTCCCCCCCCCCCCGCCGTGCAACCTGGAATGCTGGTTAGCAGAGAAGAAAGAGGTTTATTGACTCCTCCTCACTTCTGGGATCAGAGCACCTTCCTGGTTTGGGGGGGGGGGGAAATTCTCCTACTCTTGTGAGCAGTAGATTTTCTTGAAGCTGGTTTATAATTCAGAATGGGTTGGGAACTGTGTGTGTGCGTGCGTGCGTGGGGGGTCCATGGTGCTCTCTGAGCTTGGTGGTCTTCTTGCAGGCGTTTCATGACCCAACTAGGGCAGGGGTCCCCAACGAACCAGTACCAGGCCGAGGCATGCCAGCAATCGGTCTGCACAAACAAGCAAAGCCCCATCCAAGGGATGCAGGCAGCACACAAAACCACACACCGTCCGGGCCACGGAAAAACCTCTCTCCACTGAACTAATCCCATGTGCCCAAAAGGTTGGAGATCTCTGAACTGGGGAACATTATCATTGCTAGAAGGGAGGATAGAGCAGGAGCAGGAGGAGCAGGAGGAGCAGGAGGAGAACTGTAGGGTCCATGGTGCTCTCTGAGCTTGGTGGTCTTCTTGCAGGCGTTTCATGACCCAACTAGGGAACATTATCAGTGCTAGAAGGGAGGAGGAGGAGGAGCATTGTGTTCTCTGAGCCTGGTGGTTTTCAGTGTCAATGGGGAAAGCTGGATTTGCTTAGCGACCCCATGATTCATTGAACAACTGTAGCAAAGAAAAAAGCTCCTAAAAGCAGACATAACTCACTGAACCCACCACCTTGCTTAGCAATGGAAATTGTGGTCTCAGTTGTGGGTCCTAAGCTGCAAAATGTTCCCCAGGGAATGATGCATCTGAGCCCTTCTTTCCCAGAGTTTCAGAAAATGGAGGAAAAAGCACATTTCCCCCCAAAGTGTTAGCTATTCGTTGATTTTCAGTGTAGGGGATCGCAAATAATGGCGATTCCCATCGGCAGGCGCGTTTTATATTTCGTGTTTTCTTCCCTCGTCCTGAAGGACTTGACATGCTCACATAAGCAGAAAAGTATTTATTTAGTAATAATAATTCTTCTTTTTTTTAAAAAAAAATAAATAGAAAATTCTGATGTATCCTCTTGGGACATTCATGCGAAAATAAAGCTTGCGATTTCTGTGGGATAGGAGAAGGAAGAATCTCTGTTCTATGTCTTATGGCTAGTCCTCGTCTTACGATCATTCATTTAGTGACAGTTCAAAGTTACAACGACACTGAAAAAAGGGACTTTTTCACACTGACGACTGTTGCAGCATCTCTGTGGTCATGTGATCAAAGTTCGGATGCTTGGTAACTGACTCACACTTATGACGGTTGTAACGTCTCGGGATCACACGATCCCCTTTTACGACCATCCGACAAGCACAGTCAATGGGGGAAGCCAGATTCACTTAACAACTGTGTTGCTAACTTAACAACTGCAGGGGTTCAGTTGACAACTGTGGAAAGAAAGGTTGTGCAATTTGCCTAGACTCACTTCCCTTGCCTTGCTTAGCGATGGAAGCAATTGTGTTCGTAAGTTGAGGACTTCCTGTATTCCCAATATTCCAAGTAAAATGGCATAACAAAACACGACTTTAATACATGCCAGACCAGCCCATTTTATGACTGGAGCTGCCATCTTATCCCACAGCCCTGAAATAAATCTTTTAGGTTTCCCCCCCCCCTGTTAATTTTCCAATCTTACCCAAACATCCAATTAGTTTCCTGGAAAAAGTGTGTTTTTTTGCAAATACTTTCTTCTTCCTAGTCCATGCCTCCAATTTTTTTTTCATTTAATTCCCCTCTGCTATGCCGTACATGCTGCACAAGGGGTGATCTTTGGCCTTCTCTGTTTTATTTCATTAAAAAAAAAAAGTTACACGCCGTGGAATTTGATATTAAGCCTGTCTGATGGATGCAGCATTGCAAATTCCTTAATAACTTGGTGCTTTGCGAAGCTGCCTTCCCTTCTCCCTGTTGGGTTCTCCTTTTTGTCTTGACATTTTTCCTTCCACCCTGTTGCTTCTCCTAATGAAAAAAAAAAAAAAAGAGGAGATTTAAGAACAAGACCCAGAGGCCCCCCTAAAAGGGGGAGAAACAGCATTATAAAAAAATCCCCAAATCCCCCCAGCCTACGTGTTAGAAATCCCCGTTCTTTAGGAGAATGTTGGCCATTGGGAAACTAATCCATTGCACAAAATAGAACTATCCATGGTTTGCAATGTTTGCTAAGGGAATTCAATCAGGGTTTGGCTGGGGGGGGGGAGGGAAACAGCGTGTCATTCTCACAATAGGCATCGCTGTTTGGGCTTGGCAGGAAAGGGAATTGAGAGGGGAGCTTCACGCCGCCACGAGAACGTCAAGAGGCCGGTGGTGGGAATCTTGCCTGCTTAGCGCCCCCCTCCCCCAATATTAGCTGGGGAGAAGTTAATCCTCTGACATTTCGCACAGCCAATGAGATTAGGGAGGGCAGATCAGGAGAGGCTTAGCCAGGAAGAAAGAAACCCACACCATCCTCAGACGTCAGAGATGAACATTGTCCTCAAACCGTGACACGGTGTAGGCATCTAGCTATACGTTGGAGGTAATCCCTGGTCTGGCTAACTACTAAGGTAGAGGAGATACTAGGACCTACAAATATAGCTCCCCAATATTAGGTTGTTTCAGACACTTCAGAAATCTCTAGGCCGGGCTACTTATTACACTTCCCATTGAAGATCTGGCTATGTGTAGGCAATCCAGCTATGTGTTGGACTGGTTCCTTGTCCCAGCTAACATTGCTGAGGTAGGAGGAATTATGGGACCTACAAATCCCCCTCCTCAATATTTGTAAGAATCAGGGTGTACGAAGTCTCTCTAGGCTGGGCTACTTATTACACTTCCCATCAAAGCTATTGCATGGGATACACAATCTAGCTATGTGTTAGACTGGATCCCTGTCCCAGATAACATGACTAAGGTAGAGGGTCCTACAAATCCTCTTCCTCGCTATTTGGAAGAGTCAGGGTGCTTTACTGCTTGGAAATTCAGAGGTCTTTAGAGCGGGCTACTTATTACACTTCCCACCAAAGCTGTGATATGGTGTGTGGTCAATCTAGCTATCTGTTGGACTTGATCCTTGTCCCAGCTAATGTGACTGAGATATGGGGTGATTCTGAGGCCTACAAATCCAGTTCCCCAATATTTGGAAGAAGTCAGGATGCTTTAGATACTTGGGAATTGAGAAGTCTCAATTCCAGGCTACTTATTACACTTCCCACCAAGGATTCTTCCTTTCCCGGCCATGTGACCCCAGGGACATTGCAACTGTCATAAATCTGAGTCCGTCGTCAAGTGTCTGAATTTGGATTACATGATCATGAGGATGCTGCAACGGTCATAAGTGTGAAGCTGTCATAGTTGCTGAGATGAATTTGCCTTACAGGCCAGTCTTAGGAACTTCCCAAAGGCCAGCTGGTTAGGATATCAGATGATAAAATAAGCAAGCCGATAGCCCAGGGTTCATCTCAAGCTCATGTCCTTCAGATCGATAGACTGACCATCTTCAGGGAATTAACACATTACATCGCAGGCTATTCTTCACCAAGGGCTAATCCTGCTCCAGAATGACAACTACACAAATGATTGAAGGCAGATTGCAACACAATATTCTTTCGGCCTTCAGCGCAGAAGCGTCAGGCCAACTGTAATGTAGCTGGGTTAGAGCTTAGGGCTGTGTACGAGAGATATTTTGACAGGATCCAGATCGAGACATCCAAAACTGGTCAGCTTTGAATGGAACAGGGGTGAACAACCAAAGGTTCTCCTAGGAACTTCAACCAAAGATGGTCAACAAAGTTCCAACTTTGGAGGGTTACCTGCTCATAAGTCAGCTTCTCCATGAGGACATGGAAGTAGAGAGCCCTGTTCCCTGGTAGGTTTCCCCTTCAGATCCCATACTTGTTGACCATCTTTGGTTGAAGTTCCTAGGAAGACCTTTGGTTGTCCACCCTTGTCTCACTCAAAGATGACCAGTTTTGGATGTCTGGACCTGGATCCTGTCAAAATATCTCTCTTTTGTGAAGTTAGATCCATTCACTTGAAGACCCATTCTGGTGAGGAGATGGGAGAAGAGATTAAGAGAAGAAGCAGACAATTGAAGGGGAGGGAAGTGGTCTCTGCCCTGTCCAATCTTGCAGAAATATTTAGTGGAATTGACTTGCTGACTGAGCAACAAGAGTGTGCATGAGTTACCATTAGAAGAGAATCTTTGTAGCTCAGGGTTGAACAGTGAGGTCTCTGAGCTTGGTGGTTTTCTTGCAGACGTTTCGTGGCCCAACTAGGTAACATCATCAGTGCTAGAAAGGGTGTGTGTGTTGCAGAGTGGAGGAGGAGGAGGAGGAGGAGGAGGAGGAGGAGGAGGAGGAGGAGGAGGAGGAGGAGGAGGAGGAAGACTATGTGATCCTTGGGGTGGTAGTTTTCTTGCAAATGTTTTGTGACCCAACTGGATAACATCATCAGTTCTAGTACCGATCACTTAGCATTCATCACTAGTAATGATGATGTTATACAGTTGGGCAAGAAAACAACCAATCTCAGAGAACAACAAGGACTCCTGCACTCCACAGTCCTCCTCCTGCTTTTTATCACTGATGATGTTCCCTAGTTGGGTCATGAAACGTCTCCAAGGAAACCACCAAATTTAGTGAGTATCAAGGGCCTCCTCCTCCTCCTCCTTCTCCTCCTCCTCCTCCTCCTCCTCCCTTCTAGCACTGATAATGTTCCCTAGCTGGGTCATGAAACATCTGCAAGGAAACCACCATGCTCAGGGTCCATCCTCTCTCCCTCCCTCTCTCCCTTCCTTCCTTCCTTCCTTCCTTCCTTCCTTCCTTCCTTCCTTCCTTCCTTCCTTCCTTCCTTCCTTCCTTCCTCCCTCCCTCCCTCCCTCCCTCCCTCCCTCCCTCCCTCCTCCTCCCTTCTAGCACTGATGATGTTCCCTAGCTGGGTCATGAAACATCTGCAAAGAAAACCACCCAGCTCAGAGAGCATCAGAGACCTCACAATGTGTTCGTTTGTCTGTACATATCTGTGAGAAACAAGCCAAAATGGAGTGTTTCAGACATTTGGTCCATTTATTTATTTATTTATTTATCTGCAAAAGCTCAGAAGCCATGCTTATATTTTGCTCCAAAAGTTTCTTCAAAACAGGGTCCTGTTTTTTTTCCCCCTACCCTCGTGATTTAATAGCCATCTCTCTCGGTAACATAATTCTTCTTTTTTAAATAGCATTCATTGAGTGATGATCTAAAAGGCCAAGGGACAATCTCCATACAGTCTGGAGAAATCAGCCAGAATGATATATAAGCATAAATATCTGGGCATGGGGCCATTGGAATATCACCAGATACAAACCTGCCTGAGTGGTATGCCTGGGGGATGATGTATTTTTAATTCCATCTCTCTCCCTCCCTCTCTCTCTCTCTCCCTCCCTCTCTTTCTCTCCCTTTCTCCTTTCCTCTATCTCTCCCTCCTTCCCTTTCTCTCTCATCCTCTCCCATTCTATCATTTTCTCTCTTTTTCTCTCTCATTTTATCACTCATTCTCTCTCTCTCATTCCTCTCTCCAGTTCTATCTCTCACTCACTCTTCTCATTCTCTCTCTCATTCTGTCCCTCATTCACTCTCTCTCTCCCTTTCTCTCTCATCCTCTCTCATTCTGTCATTTTCTCTCTTTTTCTCCCTCTCATTTTATCACTCATTCTCTCTCATTCGTTCCTGTAATTCTATCTCTCATTCTCTCTCATTCTATCCCTCTTTCATCCTCTCTCTCATTCTTTTTCATTTGCCCTCTCTCTCTCTCTTTCTACCCCTCATTCACCCTCTTTCCGTTTCTCTCTCTCTCTCTCTCTCTCTCTCTCTCTCTCTCTCTCTCTCTAATTCTCCCCCCCATCTCTGCAAGGCTGAAAGTATGTGCAATGGGATTGATTGATTTATTTTTAAAAAGCAATAAACTTGCACTGATTGATCTGCAAAGGTCTAGTTTGATATACTATGGAAAGCATTAAAGGTCTCCAGAGAACTGTTGGAAATGGCAACAGAACTGAAATCTCTCTTTCAAAAGTCAAAACGGCAAAATCTCAGCTAGGATTTGAGGAATGGTGGGGAGGATCCACGCTGCCGTTCCTCCCCCCCCCTTAAAAATAAAACAAAGCCCTAATTGGTGGGAGAGATCTCTAGTGGGAGAGAGATAAATCCTGATGCTAATCATTTCAAAGTATCAGAAGGCATCTTCTGAATTTGTATGCTTGCTCACATAATTAAACGTGTGGCTTTCCTTGAATCCAAGCTGACTTCATGCTGATTCTGTTCTGCTTTGTTTTATTTTTTATCATTTTATTTTATTTTAATTACATTATGTTATTTTTTATTATTCTAAAGGTAGAATGTTATTCACTTAATGACTGTGTTATTGTATTGTATTGTATTCTATTCTAAATTCCATTCCATTCCATATTCCACTTATTCTATTCTATTCTATTCTGTTCTGTTCTATTCTTATTTCTATTCTATTCCGTTCTTTCTATTCTATTCTATTCTATTCTATTCTATTCTATTCTATTCTATGCTATGCTATGCTATGCTATGCTATGCTATGCTATGCTATGCTATTCTATTTTCTATTCTATTCTATTCTATTCTATTCTATTCTATTCTATTCTATTCTATTCTGTTCTGTTCTATTCTTATTTCTATTCTATTCCGTTCATTCTATTCTATTCTATTCTATTCTATTCTATTCTATTCTATTCTATTCTATTCTATTCTATTCTATTCTATTCTATTCTATTCTATTCTGCTATGCTATGCTATGCTATGCTATGCTATGCTATTCTATTCTATTCTATTCTCTATTCTATTTTCTATTCTATTCTATTCTATTCTATTCTATTCTATTCTGTTCTGTTCTGTTCTATTCTTATTTCTATTCTATTCCGTTCATTCTATTCTATTCTATTCTATTCTATTCTATTCTATTCTATTCTATTCTATTCTATTCTCTATTCTATTTTCTATTCTATTCTATTCTATTCTATGCTATTCTATTCTATTCTATTCTATTCTATTCTATTCTATTCTATTCTATTCTATTCTGTTCTGTTCTATTCTTATTTCTATTCTATTCCGTTCATTCTATTCTATTCTATTCTATTCTATTCTATTCTATTCTATTCTCTATTCTATTTTCTATTTTCTATTCTATTCTATTCTATTCTATTCTATTCTATGCTATGCTATGCTATGCTATGCTATGCTATGCTATTCTATTCTATTCTCTATTCTATTTTCTATTCTATTCTATTCTATTCTGTTCTGTTCTGTTCTATTCTATTCTATTCTATTCTATTCTATTCTATTCTATTCTGTTCTGTTCTGTTCTGTTCAATTCCGTTCTGTTCCGTTGTATTCTATTCATATTTTATTTTTATCACAATTAGAAACCATTCATCTCCCTCACAGAGGGCGCCTCATTTCCATGGGTCCACTGATTCTGTTCACATGTACCATAAACTACAGAAACTGCAATAAACCATGATTTCTTAACTAACCCCTCTTGGCTGCATTTGCCCAACAGTAAAGCCCTTCGCCATTGAAACAGGAACAACATTTGCACATGAACCACAAACAAGCAAAGCAGAATGCACCAGACTAGGCCAAACAGAGAGCTGGCTAGTTTGTGGTCTAGCATTTTGTAAGAATGCAAACAATGTCACTGCAGGTCACATGGTTCTGTTTATCCCACCAAGCTAAACTAGTTTTGTTCTCATCCAACATTCTACATGAATGTAAGAAAGATGTTTGGTTAGCCGGGGGGGGGGGTTAGGGCTTCCCCCCAGTTGTGTGAATTGACACGTGTTCATTTTATTATGGTTCATCGCACAGTCAGCCAGATGTTCAGATTGGATTGGGCCTTTGTGTCCATCTCTGGAGTCTTTTTCTAGATGTGCTTGTTTGATGCAGGATTTAAGCTGTATCAAGTCAGGCTGCCTGTTGCAATTGACTGATGGTGAATTTGTCAATGCCGATGGCGTTCAAGTGATGCTCCAGTGACTATTATGCTAGGTCGCACAGCCATCCAGATGTTTAGACTGGATCTGGCAGTTTTGTCCACCTCTGGAATCCTTCCCAAGGACCTGGAACAGACAGATGTGGTTGTTTGATGGAGTTAAAGATTTCATTGCAGAATGGCAGCTGTTCCAAGCAAAGCTGCCTTCTGCAATTGACCGATGGGGATTGTGTCAAGGCAGACAGTGGTGAAAGGATGCTCCAGATGTTTTAGAATTGCACCATTGGGACTATCTTTGCTTTCTTTTGCCGCCTTTGCTCCATTTCTAGAAGCAGTCCTCGACTTACAACAACCACCCCAAATTTTTGTTGCTAAGCAAAAAATGTGTTAAGCGAATTTTACGATCTTTCCTGCCACTGTTGTTAAGTGAATCACTGCAGTTGTTAAGTTAGTAACACAGTTGTTAAGTGAATCTGCCTTCCCCATTGTCAGAAAGTCACAAAAAGAGATCACGTGACCCCGAGGGGACACTGCGACCGTTATAATTATGAATCACTTGCTAAGCGTCCTAAGTTTGATAACCTGAGCACGGGAATGCTGCAATAGTCGTCAGTGTGAAAAATGGTCCTAAGTCACTTTTTTCAGTGCTGTTGTAACTTTGAACAGTCACTAAATGAACCGTCGTAAGTTGAGGACTATGTGTATTTGCAAATCTTTGCATTGTTATCTTCTCCACCTCTTAATCTTTTTTTCAGCTGTCTCCAGGTCCTTATTATACTTTCCTGGCTGAAGTCAAGAATTACATATTTTCCTCAGAATGATGTGAGGTAACCAGCATCCGCATTTTTTCTGTTTTGCTATGTTGTTGCTGTGTTTTTTCCCCTTTTAGTCAGTCCAATTTTGCAATTTAAGATCCAAATGGTCTTGCCCTTGTCTGAAAGAAGAGGGAGTCAAGCTGTTCTCCAAAGCCCCTGAAGGCAGGACAAGAAGCAATGGGTGGAAACTAATCAAGGACAGAAGCAACCTGGAACTAAGGAGAAACTTCCTGACAGTGAGAATAATTAGCCAGTGGAACTACCTGCCTCCAGAAGTGGTGAATGCTCCAACACTGGAAGTTTTTAAGAAGAGACTGGACAGCCATTTGTCCAAAATGGTGTAGGGTCTCCTGCCTGAGCAGGGGGTTGGACTAGATGACCTCCAAGGTCTCTTCCAACTTTACTATTATTATTATTATTGTTGTTGTTGTTGTTGTTATTATTATTATTATTATTATTACCATTGTTCACTTGGTTGGGATTTGGGGAGCTTTTGGGCCTGTTTCTCAACCTCAACGACATTAAAATTCAACTCACGGAATTATCTAGTCAGCCTGCAGGGACTCTAATACCCAGATGTTGAGACTTTGGAGAGAGTGCAGAGAAGAGCAGCAAAGATGATTAGGGGACTGGAGGCTAAAGCATATAAGGAAAGGTTGCTGGAATTGGGTATGTAGTTTAATGAAGAGAAGGACGAGGGGGGACAGGATAGCAGTGTTCCAATATCTCAGGGGCTGCCCCAAAGAAGAGGGAGTCAAGCTAGTCTCCAAAGCGCCTGAAGGCAGGACAGGAAGCAACGGTTATGGAAACTCATCAAGGAGTGAAGTAACCTGGAACTAAGGAGAAACTTCCTGATAGTGAGAACAATTAACCAGTGGAACAACCTGCCTCCAGAAGTGGTGAATGCTCCAACACTGGAAGTTTTTAAGAAGAGACAGCCATTTGAAATGGTATAGGCCAGGGTTTCCTGCCTAAGCAGGGGGTTGGATTAGATGACCTCCAAGGTCCCTTCCAATGTTATTCTGAAAGCTGGATGGCCTCTCCCTGTGTCAAAGAACTCTAATGAAAGAATCCTCCGATATCATTTGCCAGACAAGGGGGAGGGAGGGAAGGGAGGGGGCGAGAAAAGGCAGCAGTTCAACCTTGTGACAGGGTTGGCGCCCAGCCAGCATACCTGCAAGGCAGCTTGGCTCACCCAAATCCTTGGAGGATGGGGAAACTGAGGTTCTGCTCGGACCCAGAGATGAATCAGGCTGGTGATCTCATTTTTGCCTTGATGTTGTAAGACAGGGCGAGTCCCCTTTCTGGCTGTCGTCAGACGGGCCAGGAGGGAAAGAAAAAAGGGGGGACCCCCCACTCTCCAGTCTTTTTGAGCAGCTCCCTTCTCCTTCCTATTCTTTAACCGCATGCTGCATTTTTCTCCTTCCTTTAGATGCCCTTCTCCTCTTCGTTTATCTTCCCCTTCTCTTTATCCTTCG